>NW_026125905.1:0-132498 GCF_943737965.1 Phodopus roborovskii | reverse complement strand
AAGACTTCAACTAAGATAACTTCATTATAGTGTGTGGCTTTGTGTGTATACTCGCCTCCAAAGGACAACTGGAAAAGAGAATAAGTAGCCTGGATCATTTTCAGAATTGACGCTGTGTGATCTGAAATACTCAGTGGTATACACAACACAAAGTGGACATTATTTGCTCAGAAATGCTAAAATGGAACAAATATATTTTCCAAGTCAGTTCAAGCAGAGTCAGGAATAAGCTTATTTAGAAAACACTCTGGCTGGTCACCATGACCACTCAGCTGATCGAGATGGGTTTGGCAAGACCCAGCCACATGTTATAGAAACAGGGGACTGAGAGAACCGTGGTGAGGCCTTCAGAGATTTTGTTGGTCTTGGCTAAATTTACTCCTTCACCTCAACTATTTTTGATGGGAACAAGAACAAGATCAACTCAAAGGCATGGTCTGCTAGGAAAATGGCTGGAACACTGTGGAAATATTTTCCAGGGTCAAATGTGATTAAATAAGGTTACTCCACTAGTGAGCCCCAAGGAGTCTCACTGAGTCCTGCCTGGCTGGTGTATTTGCTCTCTCATCTCACAACAGCAGAAATTATGAGTCCCACGTTGCCAGGAAACACATATGCCTTCTACCATGCTCAGGGTTCAAAGTATATTGATTCCTTTCACCTCTGAATCCTCAAAATGTGGTCTGTCATAAAATGTGGGCACTACAAGTTGTGTGTGTTTGTGTGTGTGTGTGTGTGTGTGTGTGTGTGTGTGTGTGTAGGGAGGGGGAGGCTTGTACAGACTCAGGTTCACTTTAAAGAATACCAGTAGTTTTACATCCATGTTGAGATCTTTTAAAAACATACTGGCCTAAAAAAAATGTTAGTTTTTGAAATTACAATATATTTAAAACATTTTCTCCTTCCTTCCCTCCTCCAAGCCCTCCCATATACCCCCTCCTTTAGCTTTAGAATTCATGGCCTTTTTTTCTATCAATGTTTGCTACATACACACACACAAACACAAGTAAATATGCACACACATATACATTCTTAAATACAACATGCTTAGTTTGTATAGTATTACTTTTATTATATTTTTAGTGTTGACCACTTAGTATTGGAAAACCGACTGGTGTGCCCTTCACTGGAGAAGACTATTTCTCAGTATTCTTTGGTTGCCTGGAGTTGTACAGAGTTGAAGCCTTGCGAGCTACCTCCAGTCCACTGTAGCAGCATGCTTAGGAAGTCATGTTGGAGAGAATTTATAGGTGTGATCGACAGTACTAGGAGGCACATTCTCACAGCATACTCTCAACACCTGACTCTTAACAATCTCTCCACCCTCCTTCTGCAAAGTCCTCCAAAGCCTTACTTTCAGGAATTGTTTTGCACATGTACTCTTTGGAATTGTTTTCCCACACCCGGGATTTTACTTAGCTGTGGTTTTTCTGTAGTGGTTTCTGTTCACTCCAAAAAGAAGTTCCTTGGATGAGGGTGTGACCACTCTTATATATGTGAGTATATGAATAAATATTTATAATGTAGTTAGGAATTATGTTGTTAGTACAGTTGTGGTTGTAATTTATCTTCTCAGACCCACAAGTGAACTAACCTTGGGTAATTATTAGTTTCTACTACCAGGCAAGCTTTCTATATTGTTGAGCAGGTAAGTTCAATTAGAGAGCTTTTTGGTTACTATCAAGGTATCGTGTGCTAGCTTTGTACTCTTAGTGATTATAGGCTGGCCTTTCTCTCTCTCGGTTCATAGGCATCCCAACTGGGCATATTAGATTTTATACTTGGCTGCACATCAGAATCATTTGTGAGACTTTGAAACAATAGCTGTGAGAGATGGTGCATACCTGCTATCCCAGCACTCACCAGGAAGTCAAAGTAGGAAAATCAAAAGATCACATACATGTAAATGGATCTCTTAATAGTTCTAAGTAATAAAAACCTGGAGTCAGATATAGAGGAAAATGTTGAGCAATCAGAGAGAAGGGAGCAAGCCACCGTCTTACCTTATCTCCTTAGTGCCCCAGTAGACAAGAGAGCAATTTCAGTTTCTCCCAGCTTATATCCTGTTTCTGTGAGCTACTTTACTTCCTGTCTGTCTGTACAGACTTCCCGAATCTCTATGTTTAGTTTGTGGCAAGCTCCATTCTCTGACCTTCAGACACAGCCCCTTATTGTACAAAGCAAGATATCATCACAATCACATCCAAAAGGGGATTGACAGCAGTCTTGTCTAAAAAAAATAAAACAATAACCTCAACATCCCAAATCTACATATGCTTGTCTCAAGGGGGAAAATGAGGTTGATAGGTTGTCCCCTAAGTATCAGGCATCTGAAGGGTGTCATGGCAACTGGTATATACTGCCATTTTCAGGGGAGCAAGAGTCCTACCAGTACTTCCCTATCACACATCTTATTTCAATTATTTTTTGGTTTTTAGAGACAGTGTTTCTATGTATAAGCCATGACTGTCCTTGGAACTCACTCTCAGACCAGGCTGGCCAATACACAGAGAGATCTGCCTGCCTCTCTGTGCTGGGATCATTTTATTAACCTTTATGTATATCATTGAACCTTTTCCCTTCTGAAGCCCTCCTCCATTTTCCAATCTCCCAATATCATCACTGCCACCATTTACTGTCAACTTCTGATTTTTCTACTTTTAAAATTTCCTCTGCAAAATAAATTCAGATCAAGTAAGTGGGGAGGGAGGGGAATGGAAGGAGGGAGAGGTGGTAAAGAGAGAGGGACAGGGACAGAGAGAGAGAGAGAGAGAGAGAGAGATTGCATATCCTCCCTCTCCCCGGAGTGCTAGGATTATCAGTGTGCACCATCACTCTGAATTACATTGAAGATAGTTTTGTTATACATGCCAGACAGATTTCTTCTCATGCATTCAAGGAGCCCAAAACTTTCCCCTGCTTGCTGAGATGCCACATTGCCTGGAAATAGCTCAAGAACTACCTAGGAGCAGTTTCTTTAAAGCCTATTTCCTGCAGTATTCATGGAATGATACTCTTCCACAGTTTCTCTTCTGATTTTTGTTTCCATTTCTTAATATATAACCTACACAGTTTCTTATTTTTTTATTGATGGCTATTGTTTTGTTTTCATTTATGTAGTAGTTTTCCTGTGGCATGTCACGTAACCTCTGAAAAGTCACATTAAGTTGAATGACTTAACAAAGCAGAGTGTTTACATAATTACCACACGGCAACAAAATGCAAAGCCTTCAGGGTTCAAAGATACACCCTATCCACTTCTACTTTACACAGTCCCCCCCTCCCCAGAGATTATATAATCTAAATTTTTAAAACACAGATTTTAGAATTTTATTACCTTTTTTTCAGGATTTTTATTCTGCTGTGGTTTGAAATGTAAACTGCCACCATAGACTTGTATGATGGGCACTTTTGCTCCTCAGTAGTCTGTTCTGGAACATTGTTGAACCCCTAGGAGGTGAAGTCTTGCTGGAGGAAGAGGACCACTAGGGTCAGGCTTTGAAGTTTTATGCTCTGGCCTCACTTGCTTCCTGACTACAGAGGCAATGGAAAGGATTCACACTCCTGCTACCAGGCCGTTCCCTACCAAGAACATACTATATATCCAAATAAGCCCTCTTTCCCTTAAGTGTTTTTCTGTTGTTGGTTTCATTTTGCTCTGTCAGGTATTAGGTCACAGGAACAAGGCAAGACACTACTATACCTTCCCACATTTAAGTGATTTATGTGGATCTGAATTTTATAACATCTATACTTTCTCACTGGTCATACATGCTGTATGTAGCTATAACCTGTACATTTTCACTGCTCTGGACATAGAATTTGGGGATTTTATAAAAACTAGACTTATTTAGAACCAGCCATTAGGCTTTGATTTCCCATGATAGCACACCAATGCTGTGCTTAATAAGGTGGGATACCGAGGCAAAGAGGGTGTGCATGCTACATTTGCTGGGTCCAATGTGTTGCTCCACTGCCGAATCTTTTGTGAGTTTAATCTGTCAGTCACAGAGAAAACTCACATCCTCTGTGATGATTGTGGGCTTCCGTCAGTGTGTCAACCTTTGCTGTAAAGGCCACTCAAATCAAAGTGTAGTTTTCCTACAGATGGAAACCTCCACCAAGTGGTATGGTAGGCTCTAGCAGTGCCAGGCTCTCCTTTTATAACCCTGCAGTGCAGTCTTAAACATGCCCAATCCTGTCATCTCCAAGCCACACCATCTATGAACGCTGGCCATTTTGTTTCCTAGCCTTGTGTTCTGGTTTAGACCTCCCCAGCACAATGCTGATATGACTTAGGGGCAACAGGAGCACTCACTGTGCTCTGGAGATTAAAGTGAAGGCATGTGACACATCACTACTAATCATGATGTTGAAGCTTATCGAATTAAGACAAAATATGTCACCCTTTGGCCCTAAACTACTGAGCAGCCTCCCCTTTGGGAATGGACAAAAACACTTGCAGTGACCTCTGGAGGCTATGTGACCTGGCACTTCTTGCTTCCCTGGCCAACTTTCCCACTATTTTCCCTGCTCACAGTTCCAGGCACAGCATGCTACCTGCTGTTACCCATCGATACTGCGGTCTACACTGCTGTGTCCTCTGCAGACATCCCATGGTGAGCTCCCTTACTGTGTTCAGGTCCTTGCTTAGAGCTCATCTCTCATGTGTCCCTAGTGGTAGCCCTATATCTCTTATACTTCCTCTAGTTACTCAGGCCAATTCTCACTGGGGGGGGGGAAGGAAGATACCAAAGCTAGCATGGTCTCCAAGCAATGCCCTGCCCACATGCCTAACTGACAGGGCACCTTGTCAGTCTTCCTCTGGACCTGTGTGGCCTGGACACATATCTCCTTCCAGATGTGCTCATGAGCATACCCTCTAAAGGATGCTTGAGGTTTTCCCTGTAGCCTTACAGGCTTCTACTGTTTTGTCTTTACAGCTTCTCCCTTCTCCCAGATTTCATGGTGACAGGGCATCCTGTGTTCTCATCTATACTCACTTCTTTGGTGAGACTGCCTCTGCCATGGCTTAAAAACTCCCTCCATGGATGCTCCTATTGCTTTGTTTCTAATACAGACCAAGCGACTAGTTTGGGACTTGAATGTTTACTACTTTTTTGATACCTCATTTGGCATCTCATAGGATTATATAGGAACAAAATTCCCACCTTTCTCTTCTTTTTTACCTACACCCCCCAAGTCCCTGCTTCTAATCCAGCTGATACCGAGCCTTACCTAGCACTGGCCCAGCTGCAAACACTGGAGTTAACCCTAGTTCTCTTCTGTGAGACACAGCAGAGTAGTCTGTTTTACCTTGAAAACATACACAGAAACAAGATATTCCTACAGTGTTAGCAACTTGGAGAGACTCTGAGCAGTATCCATTACTGCTGAATATACACGGCACCACACTTTGATTATATAATTCTTTGTTCTACCCCAAACTGGAAAACTCCAAATGTGCATCAGTAGTAAAGCAGATGATTAAATGATAGGCTGTTCACATAAGACAATGTTATATAGCAATGAGAACAAGCAAATGATTTCTCTCTGTAAAACAGAAATGAATCCTCAGAAATCTCACTCCAGGGGTGGATGGAGCAGGACTTAGTGGAGTATATAGAGTGAATGATCCCACTATAGTTACAAACTATGACAAAAACTGACAGCCCAGATGAACCACAATGCTATTAGTCAGGAGAGTGCTGGAGAAAGTATGTGGGAAAGAGACAGGGCTCTGTGGGCACAAATAATGGGTGTTTCTTCATCTGGGCTCTGGAGGAATCCTGAGGCAGGACCTCTGAACCCTATGCTGTGGTCTATGTACTCTGCAGTCTGATGAGTCTCAGACATTCTTCCCAACTGAACACTTCTAGTGTAACCTGCTACTTCTTACCCATCACCTTGCTCTCAAAAGACATTTAATGTTATTGTCAAGTTTTCATTATTCGAAGGATATCCACCTTGCAAAAGCTTTCCATGTCCTTAAGTATAAAATCCCTGACCTCGTGGCTCAGTAGTTATGGGGACTTTTTTACTCTTGCAGAGGACCTGGGTTCTGTTCCCCCGCGCACCTACATGGCAGGTCACAGCCCATCTGTAACTTCAGTTCCAGAGGATTCAACACCCTCTTTTGGTCCTCCCAAACCACCAGGTATACATGGGGTACACAAAACATGCAGGCAAAACACTCATACATGAGGCCAGAGAAATGGCTCAGAGTTTAAGAGCACTGACTGCTCTTCCAGAGGCCCTGAGTTCAATTCTCAACAACCACATGGTGGTCACAACAATCTACAATGAGATTTGGTGCCTATATTTAGCATGAAAGAATACATGCCAGAACACTTTATACATAATAAATAAAATCTTTAAAAAAAAAACACTCATGCATATAAAGTAAATCCCAGCTCTTGGGAGACACAGGCAAATGGATATCTGTGAGTTTAGGTCCACCTGGTCAACAAAGCAGGTTCCCAGTCAGCCAGGGCTACCCAGTGAGACCCTGTCCCTAATCAATGCTTCTTGAGTACTTACAGCTGTCCCACAGGCATGCCCTTCCCTGCCCTTTTCCCCGCGAGTGAGGGCCACTCCTGGGCAGTGCCTGCGGCGTGGGGTTTTCTTGACTTCAGACAGCATTGCCCACTGCTTTTGTCCCGCCTCGTTCACACTGGCTTGTTCTGACCACTTTACTGAAGTTACATCTACAGTCCTCCAGCACTCCACCTCTAATTATTCTGCTGCCCTGTTACCACTGTTTAACACTTGGCAGGAATTTCTGTAGTAACCCCTAAAACTGTCCACCTAGAACCTAAAGGTTTTTTTTTTTTTTTTTCAGATGTAACTGAGAGTCTCAAGATGAAACCATCCTGGATTAGTATGGACAATAAATCCCAGTTACAAGTGTCCTTAGAAAAAGAAAAACACTGAAAAGAATGTGATGTGAGGGTAGGTAAAGCTCCAAGCGATGTGGTTTTTAAGTCACCGGACAGATAGGCCCCAGCACCCACCAGGAGAGGCCCATGGGGCACATCTCGCAGAACACAGCATGACCCAACTTACCAAATCTTGCCTTAGGTATTCTGTCTTCTGTAAGTAAGAACACATTTCTGTTACCTTAAGCCATCGACTGTGCAATCTGTTAGAGGAGGCCATAGGAACTAATGCATATAATTGTGTAATTTAGCTACTATGATTTGTATTTTAGATCCCCTTTCAGCTCCATGAATGTGCACATTACTTTATTCTGCTGGCTCTGAAATGACACACAACAGGCACTCAAGCAAATAAAAAAAATGTTTTTACGTATGAAGTTTACTAAATATTGTTGGAAATACTCTTGAGTTTTGGTTAGATAAAACAAGGTATGATAGACCACACACTGGATACTTCCCAACAACAAACGAGGTATATTAATGGCATCCACTCAGATGCAGGCAGATCTTAAATATTAAATATCTTTATTGATTGAAAGAAGCCCGCGTTTAACAACTAACTTATGATATTATCATATGAATTCTAAAAAAAGACACATTGAGCTATAAAAAGAAAAAGCAGACCACTGGTTGCTAAGGGACTCAAGATCTGGGAGAGTTATAGCAGGGGCATTGATAAATAGATATGCTATTTCCCAATTGTGGTAGTAGTTAATGATGGGGATTCACATTTGCCAGAACTCATCAGATATTTCCATATAATGGACACATTCTCTAAAAAAGATCTGATAAAATAAAGCGCAATTAAAAACTTAGGATAATATATAATCATCCGAAGCAAGCACCATGCTCCCTAGGAATAAGCCTAAAATGTTATTTTGAAGTCCAAAAATATAGGTAAGGCTATCCAGCACAAGAAAAAAAATGAAAAAATATAAAACCAAAACAGCAACAGACGGTGGCTTACTAAAAGGAACTTTACAAGACATCACAGATAACTGAATTCACACTGTAGACCTCCTAGGACACTCCTCTTTTGCTATACAGAGACCCCTTTACAAACAGCAGAAAGCCCAGTCAGTGCAACCTCTATTGGGCTGAAAATCGATCGTGGTAAATAAGGATCTGGGAAGCAACAGGCTGATGGATGTTTATTCGGAGAGAAATCACTTACACCAGAAACAGATGATCGCCACAAGTTCCAGTTTCAAGGGATGCTTCAGGATGCTCTGTCTCCAACCAGTATGTAAGAACACTAGCTGGGGTCAGGCACCCCATCCCCAGCCCTCCCACTCCCTGAAGTTCATGTCCACACCTGTCCCCACCCCCCAATGGGCAACAGGTTTTTGCAGGCAGGGTGGATATCCCTTTTCTAATTCCCCATTTAGTCTAAAGAAGAGATTTAGGCTTGACTACATTGATGGGAGCTGTTCTGAGAGAGACAGTTTGTTCATTATTCACAAACACCACACCCACCTTTTCTCTCTACTGTCCTTTTCTTAAAATGGATTACTTCAGATCACTGTTTGCAATTATAAACACTGGTTCAGGGTTTTGCTGAATATGATCAGAGATCAAGCTTTTTTTTTTTTTTCAAGTTATTTATGGGCTCAGAACCATTGTTGGCAGCTTTCAAGTAACAGATGTTTACCAAGGAAGGAAAATTCCAGACCAGTTTTATTGGAATATTGTAAAACTGCTCAATACCATGTCAGCTGACAAGGCCCAGCATAGTCATTCATATATATATATATATATATATGAGTGTGTGTGTGTGTGTGCGTGTGCGTACGTGTGTGTGTGTGTGTGTGTGTAGAAAGTGTCATAACTGAAATCATAACCCAGGGAGAAGCAGGCTGAAACAAGGATATGGTGTCATTACTTATGGGGTAGCCCCGAGGGGAGAAGGAAAGGGAATCAGCAGGAACCTCAGGTGCAACAGAATGGCTATAGACCCTGGGAAGACAAGATACACTGAGCCTGAGAGCAACATTTTTGTTTTTTGTATTTCCAGATGACTGCTGTTAGGCAGTCTGCCTTCCCTGCCTCCTGAAGGGCACACAAACTTGGGTGAGGCTGCCCAGCTCTCAAAGTGCAGGCAGCAGAAGGCTGGCTGTGATTTGCTTTGACAGAAGTTACAGGTTATAGTCCTTGATTCCTGAGAGGTTATTAGGTACACTGCAGCAGACAAACACATACAGACACACAAACACACACACTCACACACACTCACACACACATATATATATGTATACACACACACACACACACACACACACACACACACACATATATATTACTTACATCAGTAACAACAGAGATGAAGCCAAAGGAGCCAGCTTCTTGGGTCTTCTTCCCGCATACCAAGAAGGACAATGGCTCATCAAAACAGGCAGGTTACCAGCAACAAGAGCTGTGAGATACTCTACTCTTTGGAAGTCAAGCCTAGACCCCCTCCCTAGCAAGTAGTTTTGTATTTTGCAAGTCCAAAGGGAGAAGGGTGTCAGTGGGAGATAGCTCTAGATGGCTTCACATACTCCCTGTTGTCTGAGGGAATCAGGAAGGCAGCCTTACAAGTCTGAGATTAGCAACATTAACACTTGTCTGTAAGAGCCACTCCCCTACCCACCCACCCACTGTCATTGCTAGGAGAAGTACTATTAACAAACTCTAAAACAAACAAATAAAAAAAAACATAAAGAAAAGCACCCAAGAAATGAAGGCACTAAGATCAAGATTTCAAGGCCAGTCTACCAATTATAGCAAGACCCTGTCTTTAAAAATTAAATAAAACCTATATCCAGTCAGTGGTGGTGCACACCTTTAGTCCCAGCACGCAGGAGGCAGAGGCAAGAGGATCTCTGTGAGTTTGAGGCCAGCTGAGTCTACAAAGTGAGGTACAGTGAAGTCAGTGACACTCAGAAAAACCCCAATTAACAACCAACAACAACAAAAAAGCCATGTGCAATAAATGGGCTTGACATTGAATTGCAAAGACCTAGTCCAGGTATGTTTGTTTTTGTTTGGCCCAGGTCCAATTAATGCCTAGGTTTAGCAATCCAGGCACAATCCTCATCCCCATAAAGAGGGTACATTCCCAGTATCCTCCCCACTCCCCAGATGAACCGAGCAAGGTGTTCTCCAGTAGCTAATATTCTTCTTTCCCCACCCCTCATCCCTATGCCTTTGTCCTTCCTGGGATCACCTCCCAAGTACTTAAACCAAATCTCCAGGATTTGTGACAAGTCCAAATAGCAAACCTGACCCAGAAACATCCCTAGTAAAGAACTCTGGGCACCAGCACTCACAATTTAAAAATTGGGATAAAGAAAGGCGGTGGTGGTACATGCCTCTAATCTCCTCAGCAGTCAGGAGGCAGAGTTTAAGGCCAGCCTGGTCTATAGAGCAAGCGTGCTATATAGAAAAACCCTGTCTTGAATCGCCGCCACAAAAATAAAACCCAAAACACACACACACACACACACACACACCACACACACACACACACACACACACAGACACAGACACACACACACACACACACACACACACACAAATGGGGATGAAGAAAAGGCAGATTCTGTTTAGCCACTGTTATCTCAGATGTCCCAGAAACATTTAGATGCATACAGTGCACAGGCAGCAAAATGTGCTCAAAATCAGGTCCAGGGACTATAAAGGTTATAAAGGAGACCAAATTCTCAAATGCCATGCCTAGAAGTCCTTGTCTGAACAAGTTGGGAAGGAACGAAAACCATCTGGGTAGACCTTGGTTTTCCAAATTCCCCTGAACTCTGGAGTCACATTCCCTTCCTACAGGAAGAGTCTCCTCCCATTACCTGGAACATGACTTCTTTCCAGAACAGCCTATCAAGGCTTGTTGGTTATTCTGGATATCTGAGGTCTACTCGTCTCTCAATCAGTGTGGAAAGCAGTGTTTCTGGTTCCTAGTGACCCCACGTAATGCAATGGCTGCTGCTCTCTTGCTTTGGACTCTTCCAAGCCACTAAGCAAGCAGTCCAGGAGAGGAGAGGGCTACACGGGAAGAAGGTGACAGCTCAAGAATCATTAAGAGCTGGGACTAGTGCAATGTAAGGGGAAAGAAGTATTCATGGGAATGCTTGCTGATGTTTAGGGGCAAGGGCTGACCAAAGAAGGGCTCATCGAAGGTAAAATCTGTAATAAATAGAAAAGGGTGGGAGATTTAAAAAAAAATTCCCTGTGGCTTCAGTACAGTTTCCAAGAATAAAGAATATAGGCTGTCCTGCTAACCTTCTAGTTGCTGGCATTTTTCTTTACATTATTGTTAAAAAAAAAAAAAAAGACTATCAGTCACTGTGCACAGACAAAAAGTGTAATACACAAGATGATGGAGGCTGAATGGGGTGTACTGTGGGAGATGCTTACTGGTTGCTTCTAACATATCACCCCTTTTATACCCAGATGTTGAGACAGAATTCACACATCAAACTGGACTTGAACTCACTCTGTAGCCCTTGAGGGTCTTGAAGTTGTGCTCCTCCTTCAACATCTCAAGGTTGAAAGGTTAGCAGGCCTATGTTACCAGGCATAATTTCTTGCTAGCAAATCCCACACTGGCTCCAAGTTATCATATTTGTTTTTCAGCGCTCAAAAACTTCTATTTAACAAATTGATAGTTGGCTTCATAATGAGTTTATTGCTACATTTAAAAATTACAAAGGATGAGGATGGATAGGTAACTCAGCTGATAAAGTGCTTACTGTGCAAGTATGAAAACCTGTGTCCCAGTCTGCAGCACCCTTTACACTGGCAGAGTAGCAAGGTCTATAATCCTAGTGCTAGTAGGGGAGAGGCGGGAGAACCGGGGGCCTGGTAGTCAGGTAATAGAGCCTGCCTCAAAAAAGACAGAGAAAGACAGTGGAAGGTCCATACACACACAAACAGACATATGCACACACACACACACACACACACACACACCGTACACAAGCTCTCAAGGGCATGTATACCCACAGATGTGAATAAACGTGTATGTCTTAGCACCACACAAGGTGTCTGGTGCTTGTGAAAGTCAGAAGAAGGTATCAGATCCCTTGGGCCTAGAGCTACAGATGTTTGTGAGCCATCAAGTAAGTACTGGGGAATTGAACCTGGGTTCCTCTGCAAGATTAAAAGGGGTTTTTAACCCTATTAAAAAATGGGGGTACAGAACTGAAGAAAGAATTCTCAATGGAGGAAATCAAAAAGGCTGAAAGACACTTAAGAAAATGCTCCACATCCTTAGCTATCAGGGAAATGCAAATCAAAACAACTTTGAGATACCATCTTACCCCTGCCAGAATGGCTAAAATTAGAAACATCAGTGATGACTTATGTTGGAGAAGATGAGTAGAAAGTGGAACACTCCTCCACTACTGGTGGGGAGTGCAAACTCACACAGCCATTTTGGAGGATCAGTATGGCGGTTCCTCAGGAAAATGGGAATTAGTTTACCACAGGACCCGGCAATCCCCCTCTTAGGCATATAACCAAAGGATTCACATCCATGCAACAAAGACATCTGTTCAATTATGTTCATAGCAGCACTATTTGTAATAGCAAGAACCTGGGAACAACCTAGATGCCCCTCAATTGAAGAATGGATAATGAATATGTGTGCATCTACACAATGGAATACTACTCTGCAGAAAAAAATAATGGAATCTTGAAATTTGCAGGAAAGTGGATGGCACTTGAAGAAACCATCCTGAATGAGGTGAACCCAGTCATAAAAAGAGGAACACAGTATGTACTCACTCTTATATGGATTTTAGACCTAGATCAAATGATCACCAGCCTATAATTCACATCACCAGACGAACTAGGATACAAGGTGAGATTTATATAAAGTCCCTCACAGAACTGGGAAGGGACAAGTCCCCCCAGAGCTCAGGTGAAGTGGGGGAGGGGACAGCGAATGGAGAGAGAAGTAGGAGAAAATGAGGGGAGGAAAGGAAATCAGGTGCGACCAGGAAGATTGAGCTTGGTTAGGAATAGAAGATAGGAAGAGAGAGAGAGAGAGAGAGAGACAGAGAGAGAGAGAGAGAGAGAGAGAGAGAGAGAACAGAGAACATAAAAGACGGAGCCAATATTGGTTTGAAGGTACAAATTTAACACAAAGAAAGGTAGAGAGAACTACAAGACTGCTCCCAACTAACAATCTCAGCTTCCGTGAAAAGGCTATCATACATGCTCTTCCCAGAGAGTGAGATCAACAACTAACTTCTCCATGGAGTCCTCAACTAATGCCTGTTGAAAACAGGATCAAACACCCATACATAAACACTGAGTCAAACTAGAACCCAGATGCAGATGGAGAGGACAAGACCATGCAGCAGAAACACATAGAGACAGCTTACCTGAACAAGGAGGAGCTAAGGGCCACTAGACTGATAGCTGGGAAGCCAGCATGAGACTGACTCAGGCCCCCATGATTATGGGTCTCAGCCAGAAGGACTGAGCAGTCTAAGAGACCTCAGACAGTGGAGCCAGGATGTATCCCTGGTGCACAAAAGGACTTTGTGAACATATCCCCCATGGAGGGAAAACTGCATTAGTCTAGAGACAGGAGAGAAGCCCTAGTCCCTACTTCACATGACCTGTCAGATCTACATGACCCCAACTGGATGGCATTCCCCCTACATATGGAATTGGGGTGGGGGACGGGGAGGGGAGGTTTTTGAGTGCATGTGAGAGGGCAGAGAGGGTAAAAGGGACAGAAGGAGGGAAGGATGACAGGGGGAGGGAGGGAGGGAGGGAGGGAACTGGGATCGACAGGAAAAATAATAAATGCTTTGACTCCAAAATTTATGTTGAAGGACAAGTTACTGGGGGAAAAGGATTTCTATTATTGTTTCCACAGAAAATGAAAAGATGTGGATTCCTTCCAGACTAATGTAGTTTGATCACGCCAGACTGCCTGAAACAGAGTAAAAGCTGATCCTACATTCAAAACACCTGGACAAAACAGCCCTATAGACTACAGCTAGCATATCTGAATCTTTTCGAATCCCCCAAGACAGTGCCCCTTACCAGCAGGAAGTAGTTTGGAAAGAAGGACGCCCATTCCCAAATATTGTATATAAATATTTGTTTTCATTTAATTGGACTTTCTTATACAAAATTAAATAAAAAATAAACCTGAAAAAAATACAAACAAAAAACGAAAACAAAAACAAACATCAAGACAAAAAAGGTCACACAGACCCTAAGGCTGAACACCAACTGATTTCTGAGTATTGTTCTGCTACTATTGTTCTCAGGTCTCATGTACTCAAAAATGAATAACAAAATTCCAACTTTTAGCCACAGATGATGAATCAAGCCTCTGTTCTCAAATATCAGAAACTGGAGATTTTTCAGCTCACCCAGGACTTCAGTCTGAGTTCTAGAAAAGAAATGGGTCTACAGAGAAATGCTGATAAAAAAAAAAAAAAAGACAGAAAGTCTTTCAAATACTAAGCAATCTCCCAGGCCCTTTATGGTTTGTTTGTTTGTTTGTTTGTTTTTTTTTTTTTTAAGTTTCACATATTTCACTTCTGCTAGAAATGAAGCCATGTCCCTAAATTTATCACTATATTATTTCTTTTTTTTCCTCTATTAATGTGACTATCAGTACAATAGAATGATTGGCTACCTAAATATAAATCTGAACATATTCATGCTCAAACTGAGTAGGCCCGTTGGAAGGGAGGCAGACAAGATGCACACACACTCTCTCTCTCTCTCTCTCTCTCTCTCTCTCTCACACACACACACACACACACACACACACACACACACACACACACTCAATGATAAAGCCAGAAATAAACAAATGACAATACTTCAGTGAAAATCTAGAGAGGGGCAAGAGGACTAACAGGATTTCAATAATTTTAAAATTCACAATGTATCCATAAGTACAAGTACAAGAGAATTAGGGCCAAGCTTTTTTAAGCCCTGGAGTAAGAAAGGTCCCCTTTGCTCTTTGACAGGGCTGGACTTTCATGCATGGCTTGGCCAATCCCTGTTGTATAGTGAGAACAACAACATTAGTAGAGGTAAACTAATTTGAAGTAGCTCAATGCTTTCATATCTGTTCTCAGAAAGAAGACCTGCACAATGTAGTGGAGCACAGATAAAGGGACACAACCTGTCTTAAAAAATAAAAAAAAAAATCGTGAAAATAAAAAGCAAACAAAACAAACTTTAATTTTCCTCATAAACCTGAAAATAACTGAATTCCTATCAGCCATGTGGGCTTTCCCTCCTCAAACAATGTTTAACTGGAATGCATGGCACATGCATATCTGAGTATTACAGTGGAGATTGGTACACAGTGTTTCTGAGGTGGAGGCAGAGGCAGAGGCAGAGAGACAGGTTGATTTCTGACTTTCACTTCTGCCTGGCCTACAAAATGAGTTTCAAGAAAGCTCTCAAGGTACAAAGACAAAACCAGTTTCAAAAAAGAAAGAAAGGAAGAAGGAGGAAGGGAGAGACAGTGGAGGAAATGTAAATATGGAGACAGTTAATAAAAAATAACAAACTAAAAAAAAAACAAATCAAACAAACATCAAGACAAAAATTTCACAGAGTCACTAAGGCAGAACACCAACTGATTCCTGAGCATGTTTCTACTACTATAGTTCTCAGGTCTCATGTACGCAAAAATAAATAACAAAATTCCAACTTTTAGCCACAGATGATGAATCAAGCCTCTGTTCTCAAAAATCTGAAAGTGGAGATTTGGCAGCTCACCAGGACTTCAGCCTGAGTTCTAGAAAAGAAATGGGTATGCAGAGAAATGCTGAAAAAAAAAAAAAAAAAACAGAAAGTCTTTCAACTACAAAGATATATACCAGGCCCTTTCTGGTTTTTTTTATATTTAAGTTTCATATATTTGACTTCTGCTGGAAGTGAAGCCATGTCCCTAAATTTATCACTCTATCTTTCTCTAATTTCCTCTATTAATATGACTATCAGTACAACAGAATGATTGGCTACCCTTATTTGAAAGTTGGCTTGATCCTGTGTAATGCTTTGTTTATGTATCACCAATTGTAAAGGATATAAACCCAGTGACAGAGATATTGCCCTTTCTTGACATACTCTGCCTGTAAGTTGAAATCCTCAGTAAAGTTCTTTTGCACTGGCAGGTGGTACTCAGATTTCACTGATTTTAATCATGTGCATGGCTAAACCACATGCAGAATCTAAAAAATGATAATTCCAGGATCCATGGAGAAAAGGATTACGGCTGTTGCATTAACACAGCAATGTGTGAAAGAGAGAGAACTAGAAGCTATAACCCTAACACCAGTTGGATTTGGCTGAGGAGAAGGAGCTGTGGGAAGAAGGAAACTGTGGTCAGAACACTTTGTATGAAATCAATCCTGAAGGATCTAAAAGAAAGAACTGATAAAGCATTCCAACCATACCCCCTTCCCCAAAAACAAAAATAAAATAAAAACTGGGGTTGTGTCACACATCATTATTTTCAGCCCTTGGGAGGCAGAGCTGAGCTATTTTCTGTGTGCTTGAAGCCAATCTTGTCTCAAAGTGTGTTCCAGGATAGTCTGCAAAGATGCATAGTATACATTTTGCCAAACAATGAAAATCAACAGTAAAATGAAATAAAATAAAAAGACAAGGAACAGAACTCTCTGAATCTAAGTGATTCCTTTCTTTATATCCAACCTCAATCAGCTAGCAATAACCCTGTGATGACCCAGGTGAGGATATATAGGGTATTGAGTTTTAGGCAAAGTGGGCTCCAGCTGTATGATTATGAAAAGCCATCATCAATACTTGGTAGACTTTCCAGTGAATGCGGCATCACTCAGTCCTCTCCGAATGGCCCAGGTTCAGCAAAGAGGAATATAATCCCACAAGTCCAAAGCAAACCATATCCAAATTACACTGTCCATTGATTTACCCTCAAGAGAGGAGAGGGACAGGGATTAATTTGTAAAAGGAAAGCAGCAGGAGCCACAAGTATGATGAGGATGTTGATGAATAACAACTCTGGTCCCCTAAAAGTAACTACAATATATACTAAAATGGTTCATTCATATTCCTCAGCGACAATACCTTACCCACTGAGATGATGTAACTTGGATAGCTATCATTCAAGAATATTTGTCGTTCTGAAAGACAACACACTTTCTGGAAGATCAACTCTCACAAATATGTTGTGGCACGTGATGGAAGGAGGTAAAGGAGCCATGGAGAGTAACAGAGAACAAGGGAGTACAATGCTAAGATTCATAAGGCCAGCAAAGATGTTTGAGAGAATCCAAAAATGATGGGCTACGTGCCGGCTGCCATGCTACTTTGGTTTTCATTTCCACGTCTTCGCTTTAGTTACCTCAACAAGATATCAAGATGGACACAATCATATGTTGTACTTTTCAAGGTCCTTTTTGTTCTTTGTGTTTCCCAGTGACAAAGTAAAACCAATTTTCACTTGAAGAATTGTAGAAAAGCTCTTATATTGAGAAAGCACAGTCTTATATGAAAAGGAAAACACCGCCCAGGTTTAGATTCCTATGGAGAGTGAAGGGAAAGAAAAAGAAAACAAGAGAGAAGAAATGTGAGTTTACAGACAAAGGAAAAGGGAAAAGGAACACACTATGTTCTGTTCCTGACATTAGCTTTCAATCCCATCAACACTAGGGAGGCAAACATAAATTGATCTGTTTGAATTCCAAGCCTGCTTTATTACAGAGAGTGTTCAAGGACAGTCTCCTAAGAAAAGACTAAATGTTTGTCTCAAAAATAATCAGAATAATAATAATGATGATAATAGTAATAATAAGTATAAATGAAATGCTTCTGTATTGATTTTATGCAGGAGTATTCTGTCTGCGTTATGCCCTTTCACCAGAAGAGGGCACTACATGCCACCAAGTGACCTCTGCAATTTTAGATAGTCTATGCTCCTGGGCCCTATTCTTTAATGCGTGTGTGTGTGTGTGTGTGTGTGTGTGAGTGTGTGTGTGTGTGTGTGTGTGTGTTTGTGAATGTGTGTGTGTGTGTGTGGGTGCGTCTGTCTGTGTGTGTGTGTGAATTGGTAGAAGACTGGGCATTTGTATGATACAGCAGGAGACAACGGGATGGGGTGTGGAGGCAGAATGCCTACAAAGCCTGTTTGCTTGTGGGACTGGCAATACAAGCTCAATGCCAACCAGGTCTCTGATGTTACTTATGAAATAAAGAAAGGTGGACAAAGAAAGACTCACTTTGGAATCAGAATCTGTGTTTCTTCACATACTAACCCAAGTTCAAACAAGCACCACTACTTGTTTGTTCTGTGTAAGCTTACACTACTAGACTAGTTCAGCTTTCCAGCAATCCATGAAGTTTCATCTGATCCCCAGGCCAAGTTCCCTTCCATATTCCATTTATTTTTGATTTACACCTGTATGAGGCCAGGTTAATTATTTTAACTCTAGTTATTTTTGATTGTGTAGGGAGGTCGGAGGATGTGGATTTCCAGGAGTGCGTAGACATAAAGACAAAGGGGTAAGTTATTGAAAAATTAAATTGCTAGGTAGCAAGAATTGAAAGGCGAAATTACTGGGCAGTGGCCATGAGAACTTTTATCAACAGCACTCAGGAAGCTGTGTGGGTTTGGAGTTCAATGGAGCCTCAGGTCAGTAAAAGCTGCATAGTGAAGCCTCATGATGAAAGACCAAAGAAAATTAGAAGAAAAAGAAGTAAAAGAGAAGAAGATGACGAGAAAGATAAAGAACAAAAAGAAGTAGAAGGGGTAGAAGAAAAAGGAAAAAAGAAGTTGATGTGGTAGAAGAAAGAAAGAAAGGAAGAAAGAAGAAAACCCGAGTATGGAGCAGAAAATATCCCCACATGCCTGTAATGTAACCACTCTGGTGGCAGGAGGATCTATGAGTTCATGGCCAGCCTGGTCTACAGACTGAGTCCTGGGAGAGTCAAAGCAACACAGAAAAATCATGTCTTGAAAAATTGAAAACTATCTTTTTGCACTAAATCTAACTACAAATCTGAACATATTCATGCTCAAACTGAGTAGGCCCGTTGGCAGGGAGGCACATGATATGCACACACACACACACACACACACACACACACACACACACACACCTCAATGATAAAGCCAAAAATAAACAAATGAAAATAGTTCAGTGAAAATCTAGAGGGAGTGACAAGAGGACTAACAGGATTTCAATGATTTTAAAATTCACAATGTATCCATAATTACATGTACAAGAGAATTAGGGCCAAGCTTTGTTAGGCCCTAAAGCAAGAAAGGTCCCCTTTGCTCTTTGACAGGGCTGGACTTTCATGTATGGCTTGGCCAATCTCTGCTGTATAGTGAAAACAACAACATTAGTAGAGGTAAACTAATTTGAGTTAGCTCAATGCTTTCATATCTGTTCTCAGAAAGAAGACCTGCACCATGAAGTGGAGCAAAGATAAAGGGACACAAGCTGTCTTTAAAAAAAAAAAAAAAAAAAAAAACACAAGTGAAAATATAAAGTAAACAAAACAGAAGTTTATGGTTGCTCATAAACCTGAAAATAACTGAATTCCTATCAGCCATGTAGGCTTTCCCCTCCTCAACCAATGTTTAACTGGAAAGCACGGCACATGTATATATGAGTATTCAAGTGGAGATTGGTACACAGTGGTTCTGAGGAAGAGGCAGAAGCAGATAGACAGGTTGATTTCTGACTTTCACTTCTGCCTGGCCTACAAAATGAGTTTCAAGACAGCTCTCAAGGTACAAAGACAAATCCAGTTTCCAAAAGAAATGAAAGGAAGAAGGAAGGAAGGGAGAGACAGTGGAGGAAATGTAAATATGGAGACAGTTAATACAAAAAACAAACTAAAAAACAAAAACAAACAAACATCAAGACAAAAATTTCACACAGTCCCTAAGGCAGAACACCAACTGATTCCTGAGTATTGTTCTGCTACTATAGTTCTCAGATCTCATGTACTCAAAAATAAATAACAAAATTCCAACTTTTAGCCACAGATGATGAATCAAGCCTCTGTTCTCAAAAATCGGAAAGCGGAGATTTGTCAGCTCACCAGGACTACAATCTGAGTTCTAGAAAAGAAATGGTTATACAGAGAAATGCTGAAAAAAAAAAAGACAGAAATACTTTCAACTACTAAGACATCTACCAGGCCATTTCTGGTTATTTTTTTTTTTAATTTCATATATTTGTCTTCTGCTGGAAAGGAAGCCATGTCCCTAAATTTATCAGTCTATCTTTCTCTAATTTCCTCTATTAATGTGACTATCAGTACAACAGAATGATTGGCTACCTTATTTGAAAGTTGGCTTGATCCTGTGTAATGCTTTGGTTATGTATCACCAATTGTAAATGCTCTAAACCCATTGACAGAGAGCTTGCCCTTTCCTGACATACTCTGCCTATAAGTTGAAATCCTCATAAAAGTTCTTTTGCACTGGCAGGTGGTACTCAGATTTCACTGATTTTAATCATGTGCATGGCCAAACCACATGCAGAATCTAAAAACTGATAATTCCAGGATCCATGGAGAAAAGTAATTACAGCTCTTGCATTAACACAGCAATGTGTGAAAGAGAGTGAACTAGAAGCATAACCCTAACACCAGTTGGATTTGGCTGAGGAGAAGGAGCTGTGGGAAGAAGGGAAACTGTGGTCAGAACACTTTGTATGAAATCAATCCTGAAGGATCTAAAGAAAGAACTGATTAAGCATTCCCACCATACCCCCCTTCCCCAAAAACAAAATTAAATTAAAAACTGTGGGGTTGTGTCACACATCATTAATCTCAGGCCTTGGGAGGCAGAGCTGAGCTATTTTCTGTGTGCTTGAAGCCAGTCTGGTCTCAAAAGTGAGTTCCAGGACAGTCTACAAAGATGCATAGTATACATTTTGCCAAACAATGAAAATCAACAGAAAAATGAAGTAAAATAAAAAGACAAGGGAGCAGAACTCTCTGAATCTAAGTGATTCCTTTCTTTATAAACAACCACAATCAGCTAGCAATGGCCCTGTGATGACCCAGGTGAGGATATATAGGGTATTGAGTTTAGGCAAAGTGGGCTCCAGCTGTATGCTTATGAAAAGCCATTATCAATACTTGGTAGACTTTCCAGTGAATGCAGCATCTCTCAGTCCTCCCCGAATTGCCAAGGTTCAGCAAAGAGGAATATAATCCCACAATTCCAAAGCAAGCCATATCCAAGTTAGACTTTCCATTGATTTACCCTCACGAGAGGAGAGGGAGAGAGGCAATTAATTTGTAAAGGAAGGCAGCAGGAGCCACAAGTTTGATGAGGATGTTGATGAATAACAACAACTTTGGTCCCCTAAAAACAAGTACAATATATACTAAAATGGTTCATTCATATTCCTCAGCGACAATACCTTACCCACAGAGATGATGTAACTCGGATAGCTATCATTCAAGAATGTTTGTCTTCCTGACAGACAACATGCTTTCTGGAAGATCAACTCTCACAGATATCTTGTGGCACGTGTTGGAAGGAGGTAAAGGAGCCATGGAGAGTAAGAGAGAGCAAGGGAGTACAATGCTAAAATTCATAAGGCCAGCACAGTTGTTTGAGAGAATCCAGCAATGATGGGCCACATGCCGGCTGCCCTGCCTACTTTGGTTTTCATTTCCACGTCTTTGCTTGAGTTACCTCAACAAGATACCAAGATGGACACAATCATATGATGTACTTTTCAAGGTCCTGTTTGTACTTTGTGTTTCCCAGTGACAAAGTAAAATCAAATTTCACTTGAAGAATTGTAGGAAGCTCTTATATTGGGAAAGCACAGCCTTATATGAAAAGGAAAACACCGCCCAGGTTTAGATTCCTATGGAGAGTGAAGGGAAAGAAAAAGAAAACAAGAGAGAAGAAATGTGAGTTTACAGACAAAGGAAAAGGGAAAAAAGGAGAACACACTATGTTCTGTTCCTGACATTGGCCGTCAATCCCATCAACACTAGGGAGGCAAACATAAATTGATCTGTTTGAATTCCAAGCCTGCTTTATTACAGAGAGTGTTCAAGGACATTCTCCTACGAAAAGACTAAATGTTTGTCTCAAAAATAATCAGAATAATAATAATGATGATAATAGTAATAATAAGTAGAAATGAAATGCTTCTGGATTGATTTTATGCATGAGTATTCTGTCTGCCCTTTCACCAGAAGAGGGCACTACATGCCACCAAGTGACCTCTGCAATTTATAGACAGTCTATGCTCCTGGGCCCTATTCTTTAATATGTGTGTGTTTGTGTGTTGTGTGTTTGTGTGTTTTTGTGTGTGTGTGTGTGTGTGTGTGTGTGCGTGCATGTTTCTGTGTGTGTGTAAATTAGTAGAAGACTGGGCATTTGTATGATACAGCAGGAGACAACGGGATGGGGTGTGGAGGCAGAATGCCTACAAAGCCTGTTTGCTTGTGGGACTGGCAATACAAGCTCCATGCCAACCAGGTCTCTGATTTTACTTATGAAATAAAGAAAGGTGGAAAAGAAAGACTCAATTTGGAATCAGAATCTGTGTTTCTTCATATACTAACCCAAGTTCAAACAAGCAGCACTACTTGTTTGTTGTGTGTAAGCATACACCTCTAGACTAGTTCAGCTTTCCAGCAATACGTGAAGTATCATCTGATCCCCAGGCCAAGTTCCCTTCCATCTTCTTCATTTATTTTTGATTTACACCTGTATGAAGGCCAGGTTAATTATTTTAACTCTAGTTATGTTTGATTGTGTAGGGAGGTCGGAGGATCTGGATTTCCAGGAGTGCGTAGACATAAAGTCAAAGGGGTAAGTAATTGAAAAATTAAATTGCTAGATAGCAAGACTTGAAAGGCGAAATTACTGGGCAGTGGCCATGAGAATTTTATCAACAGCATTCAGGAAGCTGTTTGGGTTTGAGTTCAATGGAGCCTCAGGTCAGTAAAAGCTGCATAGTGAAGCCTCATGATGAAAGAGCAAAAGAAAATTAGAAGAAGAAGTAAAGAGAAGAAGATGACGAGAAAGATAAAGAACAAAAAGAAGTAGAAGGGGTAGAAGAAGAAGGAAAATAAGAAGTTGATGTGGTAGAAGAAAGAAAGCAAGGAAGAAAGAAGAAAACCCAGTATGGAGCAGGAAATATCCCCACATGCCTGTAATGTAACCACTCTGGTGGCAGGAGGATCTATGAGTTCATGGCCAGCCTGGTCTACAGACTGAGTCCTGGGAGAGTCAAAGCAACACAGAAAAATCATGTCTTGAAAAATTGAAAACTATCTTTTTTGCACTAAATCTAACTATAAATCTGAACATATTCAAGCTCAAACTGAGTAGGCCCGTTGGCAGGGAGGCAGATGATATGCACACACACACACACACACACACACACTCAATGATAAAGCCAAAAATAAACAAATGAAAATAGTTCAGTGAAAATCTAGAGAGTGACAAGAGGACTAACAGGATTTCAATGATTTTAAAATTCACAATGTATCCATAATTACATGTACAAGAGAATTAGGGCCAAGCTTTGTTAGGCCCTAAAGCAAGAAAGGTCCCCTTTGCTCTTTGACAGGGCTGGACTTTCATGTATGGCTTGGCCAATCTCTGCTGTATAGTGAAAACAACAACATTAGTAGAGGTAAACTAATTTGAGTTAGCTCAATGCTTTCATATCTGTTCTCAGAAAGAAGACCTGCACCATGAAGTGGAGCAAAGATAAAGGGACACAAGCTGTCTTTAAAAAAAAAAAAAAAAAAAAACCACAAGTGAAAATATAAAGTAAACAAAACGAAGTTTATGGTTGCTCATAAACCTGAAAATAACTGAATTCCTATCAGCCATGTAGGCTTTCCCTCCTCAACCAATGTTTAACTGGAAAGCACGGCACATGCATATATGAGTATTCAAGTGGAGATTGGTACACAGTGGTTCTGAGGAAGAGGCAGAAGCAGATAGACAGGTTGATTTCTGACTTTCACTTCTGCCTGGCCTACAAAATGAGTTTCAAGACAGCTCTCAAGGTACAAAGACAAATCCAGTTTCCAAAAGAAATGAAAGGAAGAAGGAAGGAAGGGAGAGACAGTGGAGGAAATGTAAATATGGAGACAGTTAATACAAAAAACAAACTAAAAAACAAAAACAAACAAACATCAAGACAAAAATTTCACACAGTCCCTAAGGCAGAACACCAACTGATTCCTGAGTATTGTTCTGCTACTATAGTTCTCAGATCTCATGTACTCAAAAATAAATAACAAAATTCCAACTTTTAGCCACAGATGATGAATCAAGCCTCTGTTCTCAAAAATCGGAAAGCGGAGATTTGTCAGCTCACCAGGACTACAATCTGAGTTCTAGAAAAGAAATGGTTATACAGAGAAATGCTGAAAAAAAAAAGACAGAAAGACTTTCAACTACTAAGACATCTACCAGGCCATTTCTGGTTATTTTTTTTTTTATTTCATATATTTGTCTTCTGCTGGAAAGGAAGCCATGTCCCTAAATTTATCAGTCTATCTTTCTCTAATTTCCTCTATTAATGTGACTATCAGTACAACAGAATGATTGGCTACCTTATTTGAAAGTTGGCTTGATCCTGTGTAATGCTTTGGTTATGTATCACCAATTGTAAATGCTCTAAACCCATTGACAGAGAGCTTGCCCTTTCCTGACATACTCTGCCTATAAGTTGAAATCCTCGTAAAAGTTCTTTTGCACTGGCAGGTGGTACTCAGATTTCACTGATTTTAATCATGTGCATGGCCAAACCACATGCAGAATCTAAAAACTGATAATTCCAGGATCCATGGAGAAAAGTAATTACAGCTCTTGCATTAACACAGCAATGTGTGAAAGAGAGTGAACTAGAAGCATAACCCTAACACCAGTTGGATTTGGCTGAGGAGAAGGAGCTGTGGGAAGAAGGGAAACTGTGGTCAGAACACTTTGTATGAAATCAATCCTGAAGGATCTAAAGAAAGAACTGATTAAGCATTCCCACCATACCCCCTTCCCCAAAAACAAAATTAAATTAAAAACTGTGGGGTTGTGTCACACATCATTAATCTCAGGCCTTGGGAGGCAGAGCTGAGCTATTTTCTGTGTGCTTGAAGCCAGTCTGGTCTCAAAAGTGAGTTCCAGGACAGTCTACAAAGATGCATAGTATACATTTTGCCAAACAATGAAAATCAACAGAAAAATGAAGTAAAATAAAAAGACAAGGGAGCAGAACTCTCTGAATCTAAGTGATTCCTTTCTTTATAACCAACCACAATCAGCTAGCAATGGCCCTGTGATGACCCAGGTGAGGATATATAGGGTATTGAGTTTAGGCAAAGTGGGCTCCAGCTGTATGCTTATGAAAAGCCATTATCAATACTTGGTAGACTTTCCAGTGAATGCAGCATCTCTCAGTCCTCCCGAATTGCCAAGGTTCAGCAAAGAGGAATATAATCCCACAATTCCAAAGCAAGCCATATCCAAGTTAGACTTTCCATTGATTTACCCTCACGAGAGGAGAGGGAGAGAGGCAATTAATTTGTAAAAGGAAGGCAGCAGGAGCCACAAGTTTGATGAGGATGTTGATGAATAACAACAACTTTGGTCCCCTAAAAACAAGTACAATATATACTAAAATGGTTCATTCATATTCCTCAGCGACAATACCTTACCCACTGAGATGATGTAACTTGGATAGCTATCATTCAAGAATGTTTGTCTTCCTGACAGACAACACGCTTTCTGGAAGATCAACTCTCACAGATATCTTGTGGCACGTGTTGGAAGGAGGTAAAGGAGCCATGGAGAGTAAGAGAGAGCAAGGGAGTACAATGCTAAAATTCATAAGGCCAGCACAGTTGTTTGAGAGAATCCAGCAATGATGGGCCACATGCCGGCTGCCCTGCCTACTTTGGTTTTCATTTCCACGTCTTTGCTTGAGTTACCTCAACAAGATACCAAGATGGACACAATCATATGATGTACTTTTCAAGGTCCTGTTTGTTCTTTGTGTTTCCCAGTGACAAAGTAAAATCAAATTTCACTTGAAGAATTGTAGGAAGCTCTTATATTGGGAAAGCACAGCCTTATATGAAAAGGAAAACACCGCCCAGGTTTAGATTCCTATGGAGAGTGAAGGGAAAGAAAAAGAAAACAAGAGAGAAGAAATGTGAGTTTACAGACAAAGGAAAAGGGAAAAAAGGAGAACACACTATGTTCTGTTCCTGACATTGGCCGTCAATCCCATCAACACTAGGGAGGCAAACATAAATTGATCTGTTTGAATTCCAAGCCTGCTTTATTACAGAGAGTGTTCAAGGACATTCTCCTACGAAAAGACTAAATGTTTGTCTCAAAAATAATCAGAATAATAATAATGATGATAATAGTAATAATAAGTAGAAATGAAATGCTTCTGGATTGATTTTATGCATGAGTATTCTGTCTGCCCTTTCACCAGAAGAGGGCACTACATGCCACCAAGTGACCTCTGCAATTTATAGACAGTCTATGCTCCTGGGCCCTATTCTTTAATATGTGTGTGTGTTTGTGTGTGTGAGTGTGTGTTTGTGTGTGGTGTGTGTGTGTGTGTGTGTGTGCGTGCATGTTTCTGTGTGTGTGTAAATTGGTAGAAGACTGGGCATTTGTATGATACAGCAGGAGACAACGGGATGGGGTGTGGAGGCAGAATGCCTACAAAGCCTGTTTGCTTGTGGGACTGGCAATACAAGCTCCATGCCAACCAGGTCTCTGATTTTACTTATGAAATAAAGAAAGGTGGAAAAGAAAGACTCAATTTGGAATCAGAATCTGTGTTTCTTCATATACTAACCCAAGTTCAAACAAGCAGCACTACTTGTTTGTTCTGTGTAAGCATACACCTCTAGACTAGTTCAGCTTTCCAGCAATCCGTGAAGTTTCATCTGATCCCCAGGCCAAGTTCCCTTCGATCTTCTTCATTTATTTTTGATTTACACCTGTATGAAGGCCAGGTTAATTATTTTAACTCTAGTTATTTTTGATTGTGTAGGGAGGTCTGAGGATCTGGATTTCCAGGAGTGCGTAGACATAAAGTCAAAGGGGTAAGTAATTGAAAAATTAAATTGCTAGATAGCAAGACTTGAAAGGCGAAATTACTGGGCAGTGGCCATGAGAATTTTATCAACAGCATTCAGGAAGCTGTTTGGGTTTGAGTTCAATGGAGCCTCAGGTCAGTAAAAGCTGCATAGTGAAGCCTCATGATGAAAGAGCAAAAGAAAATTAGAAGAAGAAGAAGTAAAAGAGAAGAAGATGACGAGAAAGATAAAGAACAAAAAGAAGTACAAGGGGTAGAAGAAGAAGGAAAATAAGAAGTTGATGTGGTAGAAGAAAGAAAGCAAGGAAGAAAGAAGAAAACCCAGTATGGAGCAGGAAATATCCCCACATGCCTGTAATGTAACCACTCTGGTGGCAGGAGGATCTATGAGTTCATGGCCAGCCTGGTCTACAGACTGAGTCCTGGGAGAGTCAAAGCAACACAGAAAAATCATGTCTTGAAAAATTGAAAACTATCTTTTTTGCACTAAATCTAACTACAAATCTGAACATATTCATGCTCATACTGAGTAGGCCCGTTGGCAGGGAGGCAGATGATATGCACACACACACACACACACACACACACACACACACACACACACACCTCAATGATAAAGCCAAAAATAAACAAATGAAAATAGTTCAGTGAAAATCTAGAGAGTGACAAGAGGACTAACAGGATTTCAATGATTTTAAAATTCACAATGTATCCATAATTACAAGTACAAGAGAATTAGGGCCAAGCTTTGTTAGGCCCTAAAGCAAGAAAGGTCCCCTTTGCTCTTTGACAGGGCTGGACTTTCATGTATGGCTTGGCCAATCTCTGCTGTATAGTGACAACAACAACATTAGTAGACGTAAACTAATTTGAGTTAGCTCAATGCTTTCATAACTGTTCTCAGAAAGAAGACCTGCACCATGAAGTGGAGCAAAGATAAAGGGACACAAGCTGTCTTTAAAAAAAAAAAAAAAAAAAAAAAACCACAAGGGAAAATATAAAGTAAACAAAACAAAGTTTATAGTTCCTCATAAACCTGAAAATAACTGAATTCCTATCAGCCATGTAGGCTTTCCCTCCTCAACCAATGTTTAACTGGAAAGCACGGCACATGCATATATGAGTATTCAAGTGGAGATTGGTACACAGTGGTTCTGAGGAAGAGGCAGAGGCAGAGGCAGATAGACAGGTTGATTTCTGACTTTCACTTCTGCCTGGCCTACAAAATGAGTTTCAAGACAGCTCTCAAGGTACAAAGACAAAACCAGTTTCCAAAAGAAATGAAAGGAAGAAGGAAGGAAGGGAGAGACAGTGGAGGAAATGTAAATATGGAGACAGTTAATACAAAAAACAAACTAAAAAACAAAAACAAACAAACATCAAGACAAAAATTTCACACAGTCCCTAAGGCAGAACACCAACTGATTCCTGAGTATTGTTCTGCTACTATAGTTCTCAGGTCTCATGTACTCAAAAATAAATAACAAAATTCCAACTTTTAGCCACAGATGATGAATCAAGCCTCTGTTCTCAAAAATCGGAAAGCGGAGATTTGTCAGCTCACCAGGACTACAATCTGAGTTCTAGAAAAGAAATGGTTATATAGAGAAATGCTGAAAAAAAAAAAACAGAAAGACTTTCAACTACTAAGACATCTACCAGGCCATTTCTGGTTATTTTTTTTTTTTAATTTCATATATTTGACTTCTGCTGGAAAGGAAGCCATGTCCCTAAATTTATCAGTCTATCTTTCTCTAATTTCCTCTATTAATGTGACTATCAGTACAACAGAATGATTGGCTACCTTATTTGAAAGTTGGCTTGATCCTGTGTAATGCTTTGGTTATGTATCACCAATTGTAAATGCTCTAAACCCAGTGACAGAGAGCTTGCCCTTTCCTGACATACTCTGCCTATAAGTTGAAATCCTCGTAAAAGTTCTTTTGCACTGGCAGGTGGTACTCAGATTTCACTGATTTTAATCATGTGCATGGCTAAACCACATGCAGAATCTAAAAACTGATAATTCCAGGATCCATGGAGAAAAGTAATTACAGCTCTTGCATTAACACAGCAATGTGTGAAAGAGAGTGAACTAGAAGCATAACCCTAACACCAGTTGGATTTGGCTGAGGAGAAGGAGCTGTGGGAAGAAGGGAAACTGTGGTCAGAACACTTTGTATGAAATCAATCCTGAAGGATCTAAAGAAAGAACTGATTAAGCATTCCCACCATACCCCCTCCCCCAAAAACAAAATTAAATTAAAAACTGTGGGGTTGTGTCACACATCATTAATCTCAGGCCTTGGGAGGCAGAGCTGAGCTATTTTCTGTGTGCTTGAAGCCAGTCTGGTCTCAAAAGTGAGTTCCAGGACAGTCTACAAAGATGCATAGTATACATTTTGCCAAACAATGAAAATCAACAGAAAAATGAAGTAAAATAAAAAGACAAGGGAGCAGAACTCTCTGACTCTAAGTGATTCCTTTCTTTATATCCAACCACAATCAGCTAGCAATGGCCCTGTGATGACCCAGGTGAGGATATATAGGGTATTGAGTTTAGGCAAAGTGGGCTCCAGCTGTATGCTTATGAAAAGCCATTATCAATACTTGGTAGACTTTCCAGTGAATGCAGCATCTCTCAGTCCTCCCCGAATTGCCAAGGTTCAGCAAAGAGGAATATAATCCCACAATTCCAAAGCAAGCCATATCCAAGTTAGACTTTCCATTGATTTACCCTCACGAGAGGAGAGGGAGAGAGGCAATTAATTTGTAAAAGGAAGGCAGCAGGAGCCACAAGTTTGATGAGGATGTTGATGAATAACAACAACTTTGGTCCCCTAAAAACAAGTACAATATATACTAAAATGGTTCATTCATATTCCTCAGCGACAATAACTTACCCACTGAGACGATGTAACTTGGATAGCTATCATTCAAGAATGTTTGTCTTCCTGACAGACAACACGCTTTCTGGAAGATCAACTCTCACAGATATCTTGTGGCACGTGTTGGAAGGAGGTAAAGGAGCCATGGAGAGTAAGAGAGAGCAAGGGAGTACAATGCTAAAATTCATAAGGCCAGCACAGTTGTTTGAGAGAATCCAGCAATGATGGGCCACATGCCGGCTGCCCTGCCTACTTTGGTTTTCATTTCCACGTCTTTGCTTGAGTTACCTCAACAAGATACCAAGATGGACACAATCATATGATGTACTTTTCAAGGTCCTGTTTGTTCTTTGTGTTTCCCAGTGACAAAGTAAAATCAAATTTCACTTGAAGAATTGTAGGAAGCTCTTATATTGGGAAAGCACAGCCTTATATGAAAAGGAAAACACCGCCCAGGTTTAGATTCCTATGGAGAGTGAAGGGAAAGAAAAAGAAAACAAGAGAGAAGAAATGTGAGTTTACAGACAAAGGAAAAGGGAAAAAAGGAGAACACACTATGTTCTGTTCCTGACATTGGCCGTCAATCCCATCAACACTAGGGAGGCAAACATAAATTGATCTGTTTGAATTCCAAGCCTGCTTTATTACAGAGAGTGTTCAAGGACATTCTCCTACGAAAAGACTAAATGTTTGTCTCAAAAATAATCAGAATAATAATAATGATGATAATAGTAATAATAAGTAGAAATGAAATGCTTCTGGATTGATTTTATGCATGAGTATTCTGTCTGCCCTTTCACCAGAAGAGGGCACTACATGCCACCAAGTGACCTCTGCAATTTATAGACAGTCTATGCTCCTGGGCCCTATTCTTTAATATGTGTGTGTGTTTGTGAATGTGTGAATGTGGGTGTGTGTTTGTGTGTGTGTGTGTGTGTGTGTGTGTGTGTGCGTGCATGTGTCTGTGTGTGTGTAAATTGGTAGAAGACTGGGCATTTGTATGATACAGCAGGAGACAACGGGATGGGGTGTGGAGGCAGAATGCCTACAAAGCCTGTTTGCTTGTGGGACTGGCAATACAAGCTCCATGCCAACCAGGTCTCTGATTTTACTTATGAAATAAAGAAAGGTGGAAAAGAAAGACTCACTTTGGAATCAGAATCTGTGTTTCTTCACATACTAACCCAAGTTCAAACAAGCAGCACTACTTGTTTGTTCTGTGTAAGCATACACCTCTTGAATAGTTCAGCTTTCCAGCAATCCGTGAAGTTTCATCTGATCCCCAGGCCAAGTTCCCTTCGATCTTCTTCATTTATTTTTGATTTACACCTGTATGAAGGCCAGGTTAATTATTTTAACTCTAGTTATTTTTGATTGTGTAGGGAGGTCTGAGGATCTGGATTTCCAGGAGTGCGTGGACATAAAGTCAAAGGGGTAAGTAATTGAAAAATTAAATTGCTAGATAGCAAGACTTGAAAGGCGAAATTACTGGGCAGTGGCCATGAGAATTTTATCAACAGCATTCAGGAAGCTGTTTGGGTTTGAGTTCAAAGGAGCCTCAGGTCAGTAAAAGCTGCATAGTGAAGCCTCATGATGAAAGAGCAAAAGAAAATTAGAAGAAGAAGAAGTAAAAGAGAAGAAGATGACGAGAAAGATAAAGAACAAAAAGAAGTACAAGGGGTAGAAGAAGAAGGAAAATAAGAAGTTGATGTGGTAGAAGAAAGAAAGCAAGGAAGAAAGAAGAAAACCCAGTATGGAGCAGGAAATATCCCCACATGCCTGTAATGTAACCACTCTGGTGGCAGGAGGATCTATGAGTTCATGGCCAGCCTGGTCTACAGACTGAGTCCTGGGAGAGTCAAAGCAACACAGAAAAATCATGTCTTGAAAAATTGAAAACTATCTTTTTGCACTAAATCTAACTACAAATCTGAACATATTCATGCTCAAACTGAGTAGGCCCGTTGGCAGGGAGGCAGATGATATGCACACACACACACACACACACACACACACACACACACACACACACACACTCAATGATAAAGCCAAAAATAAACAAATGAAAATAGTTGAGTGAAAATCTAGAGAGTGACAAGAGGACTAACAGGATTTCAATGATTTTATAATTCACAATGTATCCATAATTACAAGTACAAGAGAATTAGGGCCAAGCTTTGTTAGGCCCTAAAGCAAGAAAGGTCCCCTTTGCTCTTTGACAGGGCTGGACTTTCATGTATGGCTTGGCCAATCTCTGCTGTATAGTGACAACAACAACAGTAGTAGAGGTAAAATAATTTGAGTTAGCTCAATGCTTTCATAACTGTTCTCAGAAAGAAGACCTGCACCATGAAGTGGAGCAAAGATAAAGGGACACAAGCTGTCTTTAAAAAAAAGAAAAAAAAAAAAAACCACAAGTGGAAAATATAAAGTAAACAAAACAAAGTTTATAGTTCCTCATAAACCTGAAAATAACTGAATTCCTATCAGCCATGTAGGCTTTCCCTCCTCAACCAATGTTTAACTGGAAAGCACGGCACATGCATATATGAGTATTCAAGTGGAGATTGGTACACAGTGGTTCTGAGGAAGAGGCAGAGGCAGAGGCAGATAGACAGGTTGATTTCTGACTTTCACTTCTGCCTGGCCTACAAAATGAGTTTCAAGACAGCTCTCAAGGTACAAAGACAAAACCAGTTTCCAAAAGAAATGAAAGGAAGAAGGAAGGAAGGGAGAGACAGTGGAGGAAATGTAAATATGGAGACAGTTAATACAAAAAACAAACTAAAAAACAAAAACAAACAAACATCAAGACAAAAATTTCACACAGTCCCTAAGGCAGAACACCAACTGATTCCTGAGTATTGTTCTGCTACTATAGTTCTCAGGTCTCATGTACTCAAAAATAAATAACAAAATTCCAACTTTTAGCCACAGATGATGAATCAAGCCTCTGTTCTCAAAAATCGGAAAGCGGAGATTTGTCAGCTCACCAGGACTACAATCTGAGTTCTAGAAAAGAAATGGTTATACAGAGAAATGCTGAAAAAAAAAAAAACAGAAAGACTTTCAACTACTAAGACATCTACCAGGCCATTTCTGGTTATTTTTTTTTTAATTTCATATATTTGACTTCTGCTGGAAAGGAAGCCATGTCCCTAAATTTATCAGTCTATCTTTCTCTAATTTCCTCTATTAATGTGACTATCAGTACAACAGAATGATTGGCTACCTTATTTGAAAGTTGGCTTGATCCTGTGTAATGCTTTGGTTATGTATCACCAATTGTAAATGCTCTAAACCCAGTGACAGACAGCTTGCCCTTTCCTGACATACTCTGCCTATAAGTTGAAATCCTCGTAAAAGTTCTTTTGCACTGGCAGGTGGTACTCAGATTTCACTGATTTTAATCATGTGCATGGCTAAACCACATGCAGAATCTAAAAACTGATAATTCCAGGATCCATGGAGAAAAGTAATTACAGCTCTTGCATTAACACAGCAATGTGTGAAAGAGAGTGAACTAGAAGCATAACCCTAACACCAGTTGGATTTGGCTGAGGAGAAGGAGCTGTGGGAAGAAGGGAAACTGTGGTCAGAACACTTTGTATGAAATCAATCCTGAAGGATCTAAAGAAAGAACTGATTAAGCATTCCCACCATACCCCCTTCCCCAAAAACAAAATTAAATTAAAAACTGTGGGGTTGTGTCACACATCATTAATCTCAGGCCTTGGGAGGCAGAGCTGAGCTATTTTCTGTGTGCTTGAAGCCAGTCTGGTCTCAAAAGTGAGTTCCAGGACAGTCTACAAAGATGCATAGTATACATTTTACCAAACAATGAAAATCAACAGAAAAATGAAGTAAAATAAAAAGACAAGGGAGCAGAACTCTCTGACTCTAAGTGATTCCTTTCTTTATATCCAACCACAATCAGCTAGCAATGGCCCTGTGATGACCCAGGTGAGGATATATAGGGTGTTGAGTTTAGGCAAAGTGGGCTCCAGCTGTATGCTTATGAAAAGCCATTATCAATACTTGGTAGACTTTCCAGTGAATGCAGCATCTCTCAGTCCTCCCCGAATGGCCCAGGTTCAGCAAAGAGGAATATAATCCCACAATTCCAAAGCAAGCCATATCCAAGTTAGACTTTCCATTGATTTACCCTCACGAGAGGAGAGGGAGAGAGGCAATTAATTTGTAAAAGGAAGGCAGCAGGAGCCACAAGTTTGATGAGGATGTTGATGAATAACAACAACTTTGGTCCCCTAAAAACAAGTACAATATATACTAAAATGGTTCATTCATATTCCTCAGCGACAATACCTTACCCACTGAGATGATGAAAATTGGAAAGCTATCATTCAAGAATGTTTGTCTTCCTGACAGACAACACGCTTTCTGGAAGATCAACTCTCACAGATATCTTGTGGCACGTGTTGGAAGGAGGTAAAGGAGCCATGGAGAGTAAGAGAGAGCAAGGGAGTACAATGCTAAAATTCATAAGGCCAGCACAGTTGTTTGAGAGAATCCAGCAATGATGGGCCACATGCCGGCTGCCCTACCTACTTTGGTTTTCATTTCCACGTCTTTGCTTGAGTTACCTCAACAAGATACCAAGATGGACACAATCATATGATGTACTTTTCAAGGTCCTGTTTGTTCTTTGTGTTTCCCAGTGACAAAGTAAAATCAAATTTCACTTGAAGAATTGTAGGAAGCTCTTATATTGGGAAAGCACAGCCTTATATGAAAAGGAAAACACCGCCCAGGTTTAGATTCCTATGGAGAGTGAAGGGAAAGAAAAAGAAAACAAGAGAGGAGAAATGTGAGTTTACAGACAAAGGAAAAGGGAAAAAAGGAGAACACACTATGTTCTGTTCCTGACATTGGCCGTCAATCCCATCAACACTAGGGAGGCAAACATAAATTGATCTGTTTGAATTCCAAGCCTGCTTTATTACAGAGAGTGTTCAAGGACATTCTCCTACGAAAAGACTAAATGTTTGTCTCAAAAATAATCAGAATAATAATAATGATGATAATAGTAATAATAAGTAGAAATGAAATGCTTCTGGATTGATTTTATGCATGAGTATTCTGTCTGCCCTTTCACCAGAAGAGGGCACTACATGCCACCAAGTGACCTCTGCAATTTATAGACAGTCTATGCTCCTGGGCCCTATTCTTTAATATGTGTGTGTGTTTGTGAATGTGTGAGTGTGTGTTTGTGTGTGTGTGTGTGTGTGTGTGTGTGTGCGTGGATGTGTCTGTGTGTGTGTGTAAATTGGTAGAAGACTGGGCATTTGTATGATACAGCAGGAGACAACGGGATGGGGTGTGGAGGCAGAATGCCTACAAAGCCTGTTTGCTTGTGGGACTGGCAATACAAGCTCCATGCCAACCAGGTCTCTGATTTTACTTATGAAATAAAGAAAGGTGGAAAAGAAAGACTCACTTTGGAATCAGAATCTGTGTTTCTTCACATACTAACCCAAGTTCAAACAAGCAGCACTACTTGTTTGTTCTGTGTAAGCATACACCTCTTGAATAGTTCGGCTTTCCAGCAATCCGTGAAGTTTCATCTGATCCCCAGGCCAAGTTCCCTTCGATCTTCTTCATTTATTTTTGATTTACACCTGTATGAAGGCCAGGTTAATTATTTTAACTCTAGTTATTTTTGATTGTGTAGGGAGGTCTGAGGATCTGGATTTCCAGGAGTGCGTAGACATAAAGTCAAAGGGGTAAGTAATTGAAAAATTAAATTGCTAGATAGCAAGACTTGAAAGGCGAAATTACTGGGCAGTGGCCATGAGAATTTTATCAACAGCATTCAGGAAGCTGTTTGGGTTTGAGTTCAAAGGAGCCTCAGGTCAGTAAAAGCTGCATAGTGAAGCCTCATGATGAAAGAGCAAAAGAAAATTAGAAGAAGAAGAAGTAAAAGAGAAGAAGATGACGAGAAAGATAAAGAACAAAAAGAAGTACAAGGGGTAGAAGAAGGAGGAAAATAGGAAGTTGATGTGGTAGAAGAAAGAAAGCAAGGAAGAAAGAAGAAAACCCAGTATGGAGCAGGAAATATCCCCACATGCCTGTAATGTAACCACTCTGGTGGCAGGAGGATCTATGAGTTCATGGCCAGCCTGGTCTACAGACTGAGTCCTGGGAGAGTCAAAGCAACACAGAAAAATCATGTCTTGAAAAATTGAAAACTATCTTTTTGCACTAAATCTAACTACAAATCTGAACATATTCATGCTCAAACTGAGTAGGCCCGTTGGCAGGGAGGCAGATGATATGCACACACACACACACACACACACACACACACACTCAATGATAAAGCCAAAAATAAACAAATGAAAATAGTTGAGTGAAAATCTAGAGAGTGACAAGAGGACTAACAGGATTTCAATGATTTTAAAATTCACAATGTATCCATAATTACAAGTACAAGAGAATTAGGGCCAAGCTTTGTTAGGCCCTAAAGCAAGAAAGGTCCCCTTTGCTCTTTGACAGGGCTGGACTTTCATGTATGGCTTGGCCAATCTCTGCTGTATAGTGACAACAACAACAGTAGTAGACGTAAACTAATTTGAGTAAGCTCAATGCTTTCATAACTGTTCTCAGAAAGAAGACCTGCACCATGAAGTGGAGCAAAGATAAAGGGACACAAGCTGTCTTTAAAAAAAAGAAAAAAAAAAAAAACCACAAGGGAAAATATAAAGTAAACAAAACAAAGATTATAGTTCCTCATAAACCTGAAAATAACTGAATTCCTATCAGCCATGTAGTCTTTCCCTCCTCAACCAATGTTTAACTGGAAAGCACGGCACATGCATATATGAGTATTCAAGTGGAGATTGGTACACAGTGGTTCTGAGGAAGAGGCAGAGGCAGAGGCAGATAGACAGGTTGATTTCTGACTTTCACTTCTGCCTGGCCTACAAAATGAGTTTCAAGACAGCTCTCAAGGTACAAAGACAAAACCAGTTTCCAAAAGAAATGAAAGGAAGAAGGAAGGAAGGGAGAGACAGTGGAGGAAATGTAAATATGGAGACAGTTAATACAAAACAAACTAAAAAACAAAAACAAACAAACATCAAGACAAAAATTTCACACAGTCCCTAAGGCAGAACACCAACTGATTCCTGAGTATTGTTCTGCTACTATAGTTCTCAGGTCTCATGTACTCAAAAATCAATAACAAAATTCCAACTTTTAGCCACAGATGATGAATCAAGCCTCTGTTCTCAAAAATCGGAAAGCAGAGATTTGTCAGCTCACCAGGACTACAATCTGAGTTCTAGAAAAGAAATGGTTATACAGAGAAATGCTGAAAAAAAAAAAAGAAAGAAAGAAAGACTTTCAACTACTAAGACATCTACCAGGCCCTTTTTTTTTTTTAATTTCATATATTTGACTTCTGCTGGAAAGGAAGCCATGTCCCTAAATTTATCAGTCTATCTTTCTCTAATTTCCTCTATTAATGTGACTATCAGTACAACAGAATGATTGGCTACCTTATTTGAAAGTTGGCTTGATCCTGTGTAATGCTTTGGTTATGTATCACCAATTGTAAATGCTCTAAACCCAGTGACAGACAGCTTGCCCTTTCCTGACATACTCTGCCTATAAGTTGAAATCCTCGTAAAAGTTCTTTTGCACTGGCAGGTGGTACTCAGATTTCACTGATTTTAATCATGTGCATGGCTAAACCACATGCAGAATCTAAAAACTGATAATTCCAGGATCCATGGAGAAAAGTAATTACAGCTCTTGCATTAACACAGCAATGTGTGAAAGAGAGTGAACTAGAAGCATAACCCTAACACCAGTTGGATTTGGCTGAGGAGAAGAAGCTGTGGGAAGAAGGGAAACTGTGGTCAGAACACTTTGTATGAAATCAATCCTGAAGGATCTAAAGAAAGAACTGATTAAGCATTCCCACCATACCCCCTCCCCCAAAAACAAAATTAAATTAAAAACTGTGGGGTTGTGTCACACATCATTAATCTCAGGCCTTGGGAGGCAGAGCTGAGCTATTTTCTGTGTGCTTGAAGCCAGTCTGGTCTCAAAAGTGAGTTCCAGGACAGTCTACAAAGATGCATAGTATACATTTTATCAAACAATGAAAAGCAACAGAAAAATGAAGTAAAATAAAAAGACAAGGGAGCAGAACTCTCTGACTCTAAGTGATTCCTTTCTTTATATCCAACCACAATCAGCTAGCAATGGCCCTGTGATGACCCAGGTGAGGATATATAGGGTGTTGAGTTTAGGCAAAGTGGGCTCCAGCTGTATGCTTATGAAAAGCCATTATCAATACTTGGTAGACTTTCCAGTGAATGCAGCATCTCTCAGTCCTACCTGAATGGCCCAGGTTCAGCAAAGAGGAAATATAATCCCACAATTCCAAAGCAAGCCATATCCAAGTTAGACTTTCCATTGATTTACCCTCACGAGAGGAGAGGGAGAGAGGCAATTAATTTGTAAAAGGAAGGCAGCAGGAGCCACAAGTTTGATGAGGATGTTGATGAATAACAACAACTTTGGTCCCCTAAAAACAAGTACAATATATACTAAAATGTTTCATTCATATTCCTCAGCGACAATACCTTACCCACTGAGACGATGTAAAATGGAAAGCTATCATTCAAGAATGTTTGTCTTCCTGACAGACAACACGCTTTCTGGAAGATCAACTCTCACAGATATCTTGTGGCACGTGTTGGAAGGAGGTAAAGGAGCCATGGAGAGTAAGAGAGAGCAAGGGAGTACAATGCTAAAATTCATAAGGCCAGCACAGTTGTTTGAGAGAATCCAGCAATGATGGGCCACATGCCGGCTGCCCTACCTACTTTGGTTTTCATTTCCACGTCTTTGCTTGAGTTACCTCAACAAGATACCAAGATGGACACAATCATATGATGTACTTTTCAAGGTCCTGTTTGTTCTTTGTGTTTCCCAGTGACAAAGTAAAATCAAATTTCACTTGAAGACTTGTAGGAAGCTCTTATATTGGGAAAGCACAGCCTTATATGAAAAGGAAAACACCGCCCAGGTTTAGATTCCTATGGAGAGTGAAGGGAAAGAAAAAGAAAACAAGAGAGGAGAAATGTGAGTTTACAGACAAAGGAAAAGGGAAAAAAGGAGAACACACTATGTTCTGTTCCTGACATTGGCCGTCAATCCCATCAACACTAGGGAGGCAAACATAAATTGATCTGTTTGAATTCCAAGCCTGCTTTATTACAGAGAGTGTTCAAGGACATTCTCCTACGAAAAGACTAAATGTTTGTCTCAAAAATAATCAGAATAATAATAATGATGATAATAGTAATAATAAGTAGAAATGAAATGCTTCTGGATTGATTTTATGCATGAGTATTCTGTCTGCCCTTTCACCAGAAGAGGGCACTACATGCCACCAAGTGACCTCTGCAATTTATAGACAGTCTATGCTCCTGGGCCCTATTCTTTAATATGTGTGTGTGTTTGTGAATGTGTGAGTGTGTGTTTGTGTGGTGTGTGTGTGTGTGTGTGTGTGTGTGTGTGTGCGTGGATGTGTCTGTGTGTGTGTAAATTGGTAGAAGACTGGGCATTTGTATGATACAGCAGGAGACAACGGGATGGGGTGTGGAGGCAGAATGCCTACAAAGCCTGTTTGCTTGTGGGACTGGCAATACAAGCTCCATGCCAACCAGGTCTCTGATTTTACTTATGAAATAAAGAAAGGTGGAAAAGAAAGACTCACTTTGGAATCAGAATCTGTGTTTCTTCACATACTAACCCAAGTTCAAACAAGCAGAACTACTTGTTTGTTCTGTGTAAGCATACACCTCTTGAATAGTTCAGCTTTGCAGCAATCCGTGAAGTTTCATCTGATCCCCAGGCCAAGTTCCCTTCGATCTTCTTCATTTATTTTTGATTTACACCTGTATGAAGGCCAGGTTAATTATTTTAACTCTAGTTATTTTTGATTGTGTAGGGAGGTCTGAGGATCTGGATTTCCAGGAGTGCGTAGACATAAAGTCAAAGGGGTAAGTAATTGAAAAATTAAATTGCTAGATAGCAAGACTTGAAAGGCGAAATTACTGGGCAGTGGCCATGAGAATTTTATCAACAGCATTCAGGAAGCTGTTTGGGTTTGAGTTCAAAGGAGCCTCAGGTCAGTAAAAGCTGCATAGTGAAGCCTCATGATGAAAGAGCAAAAGAAAATTAGAAGAAGAAGTAAAAGAGAAGAAGATGACGAGAAAGATAAAGAACAAAAAGAAGTACAAGGGGTAGAAGAAGGAGGAAAATAGGAAGTTGATGTGGTAGAAGAAAGAAAGCAAGGAAGAAAGAAGAAAACCCAGTATGGAGCAGGAAATATCCCCACATGCCTGTAATGTAACCACTCTGGTGGCAGGAGGATCTATGAGTTCATGGCCAGCCTGGTCTACAGACTGAGTCCTGGGAGAGTCAAAGCAACACAGAAAAATCATGTCTTGAAAAATTGAAAACTATCTTTTTGCACTAAATCTAACTACAAATCTGAACATATTCATGCTCAAACTGAGTAGGCCCGTTGGCAGGGAGGCAGATGATATGCACACACACACACACACACACACACACACACACACACACACACACACACACTCAATGATAAAGCCAAAAATAAACAAATGAAAATAGTTCAGTGAAAATCTAGAGAGTGACAAGAGGCCTAACAGGATTTCAATGATTTTAAAATTCACAATGTATCCATAATTACAAGTACAAGAGAATTAGGGCCAAGCTTTGTTAGGCCCTAAAGCAAGAAAGGTCCCCTTTGCTCTTTGACAGGGCTGGACTTTCATGTATGGCTTGGCCAATCTCTGCTGTATAGTGACAACAACAACAGTAGTAGACGTAAACTAATTTGAGTAAGCTCAATGCTTTCATAACTGTTCTCAGAAAGAAGACCTGCACCATGAAGTGGAGCAAAGATAAAGGGACACAAGCTGTCTTTAAAAAAAAGAAAAAAAAAACCACAAGGGAAAATATAAAGTAAACAAAACAAAGTTTATAGTTCCTCATAAACCTGAAAATAACTGAATTCCTATCAGCCATGTAGGCTTTCCCTCCTCAACCAATGTTTAACTGGAAAGCAGGGCACATGCATATATGAGTATTCAAGTGGAGATTGGTACACAGTGGTTCTGAGGAAGAGGCAGAGGCAGAGGCAGATAGACAGGTTGATTTCTGACTTTCACTTCTGCCTGGCCTACAAAATGAGTTTCAAGACAGCTCTCAAGGTACAAAGACAAAACCAGTTTCCAAAAGAAATGAAAGGAAGAAGGAAGGAAGGGAGAGACAGTGGAGGAAATGTAAATATGGAGACAGTTAATACAAAAAACAAACTAAAAAACAAAAACAAACAAACATCAAGACAAAAATTTCACACAGTCCCTAAGGCAGAACACCAACTGATTCCTGAGTATTGTTCTGCTACTATAGTTCTCAGGTCTCATGTACTCAAAAATCAATAACAAAATTCCAACTTTTAGCCACAGATGATGAATCAAGCCTCTGTTCTCAAAAATCGGAAAGCGGAGATTTGTCAGCTCACCAGGACTACAATCTGAGTTCTAGAAAAGAAATGGTTATACAGAGAAATGCTGAAAAAAAAAAGAAGACAGAAAGACTTTCAACTATTAAGACATCTACCAGGCCATTTCTGGTTATTTTTTTTTTAATTTCATATATTTGACTTCTGCTGGAAAGGAAGCCATGTGCCTAAATTTATCAGTCTATCTTTCTCTAATTTCCTCTATTAATGTGACTATCAGTACAACAGAATGATTGGCTACCTTATTTGAAAGTTGGCTTGATCCTGTGTAATGCTTTGGTTATGTATCACCAATTGTAAATGCTCTAAACCCAGTGACAGACAGCTTGCCCTTTCCTGACATACTCTGCCTATAAGTTGAAATCCTCGTAAAAGTTCTTTTGCACTGGCAGGTGGTACTCAGATTTCACTGATTTTAATCATGTGCATGGCTAAACCACATGCAGAATCTAAAAACTGATAATTCCAGGATCCATGGAGAAAAGTAATTACAGCTCTTGCATTAACACAGCAATGTGTGAAAGAGAGTGAACTAGAAGCATAACCCTAACACCAGTTGGATTTGGCTGAGGAGAAGGAGCTGTGGGAAGATGGGAAACTGTGGTCAGAACACTTTGTATGAAATCAATCCTGAAGGATCTAAAGAAAGAACTGATTAAGCAATCCCACCATACTCCCTTCCCCAAAAACAAAATTAAATTAAAAACTGTGGGGTTGTGTCACACATCATTAATCTCAGGCCTTGGGAGGCAGAGCTGAGCTATTTTCTGTGTGCTTGAAGCCAGTCTGGTCTCAAAAGTGAGTTCCAGGACAGTCTACAAAGATGCATAGTATACTTTTTGCCAAACAATGAAAAGCAACAGAAAAATGAAGTAAAATAAAAAGACAAGGGAGCAGAACTCTCTGACTCTAAGTGATTCCTTTCTTTATATCCAACCACAATCAGCTAGCAATGGCCCTGTGATGACCCAGGTGAGGATATATAGGGTATTGAGTTTAGGCAAAGTGGGCTCCAGCTGTATGCTTATGAAAAGCCATTATCAATACTTGGTAGACTTTCCAGTGAATGCAGCATCTCTCAGTCCTACCTGAATGGCCCAGGTTCAGCAAAGAGGAATATAATCCCACAATTCCAAAGCAAGCCATATCCAAGTTAGACTTTCCATTGATTTACCCTCACGAGAGGAGAGGGAGAGAGGCAATTAATTTGTAAAAGGAAGGCAGCAGGAGCCACAAGTTTGATGAGGATGTTGATGAATAACAACAACTTTGGTCCCCTAAAAACAAGTACAATATATACTAAAATGTTTCATTCATATTCCTCAGCGACAATACCTTACCCACTGAGACGATGAAAATTGGAAAGCTATCATTCAAGAATGTTTGTCTTCCTGACAGACAACACGCTTTCTGGAAGATCAACTCTCACAGATATCTTGTGGCACGTGTTGGAAGGAGGTAAAGGAGCCATGGAGAGTAAGAGAGAGCAAGGGAGTACAATGCTAAAATTCATAAGGCCAGCACATTTGTTTGAAAGAATCCAGCAATGATGGGCCACATGCCGGCTGCCCTGCCTACTTTGGTTTTCATTTCCACGTCTTTGCTTGAGTTACCTCAACAAGATACCAAGATGGACACAATCATATGATGTACTTTTCAAGGTCCTGTTTGTTCTTTGTGTTTCCCAGTGACAAAGTAAAATCAAATTTCACTTGAAGAATTGTAGGAAGCTCTTATATTGGGAAAGCACAGCCTTATATGAAAAGGAAAACACCGCCCAGGTTTAGATTCCTATGGAGAGTGAAGGGAAAGAAAAAGAAAACAAGAGAGAAGAAATGTGAGTTTACAGACAAAGGAAAAGGGAAAAAAGGAGAACACACTATGTTCTGTTCCTGACATTGGCCGTCAATCCCATCAACACTAGGGAGGCAAACATAAATTGATCTGTTTGAATTCCAAGCCTGCTTTATTACAGAGAGTGTTCAAGGACATTCTCCTACGAAAAGACTAAATGTTTGTCTCAAAAATAATCAGAATAATAATGATGATGATAATAGTAATAATAAGTAGAAAGGAAATGCTTCTGGATTGATTTTATGCATGAGTATTCTGTCTGCCCTTTCACCAGAAGAGGGCACTACATGCCACCAAGTGACCTCTGCAATTTATAGACAGTCTATGCTCCTGGGCCCTATTCTTTAATATGTGTGTGTGTTTGTGAATGTGTGAGTGTGTGTTTGTGTGTGTGTGTGTGTGTGTGTGTGTGCGTGGATGTGTCTGTGTGTGTGTAAATTGGTAGAAGACTGGGCATTTGTATGATACAGCAGGAGACAACGGGATGGGGTGTGGAGGCAGAATGCCTACAAAGCCTGTTTGCTTGTGGGACTGGCAATACAAGCTCCATGCCAACCAGGTCTCTGATTTTACTTATGAAATAAAGAAAGGTGGACAAAGAAAGACTCACTTTGGAATCAGAATCTGTGTTTCTTCACATACTAACCCAAGTTCAAACAAGCAGCACTACTTGTTTGTTCTGTGTAAGCATACACCTCTTGAATAGTTCGGCTTTGCAGCAATCCGTGCAGTTTCATCTGATCCCCAGGCCAAGTTCCCTTCGATCTTCTTCATTTATTTTTGATTTACACCTGTATGAAGGCCAGGTTAATTATTTTAACTCTAGTTATTTTTGATTGTGTAGGGAGGTCTGAGGATCTGGATTTCCAGGAGTGCGTAGACATAAAGTCAAAGGGGTAAGTAATTGAAAAATTAAATTGCTAGATAGCAAGACTTGAAAGGCGAAATTACTGGGCAGTGGCCATGAGAATTTTATCAACAGCATTCAGGAAGCTGTTTGGGTTTGAGTTCAAAGGAGCCTCAGGTCAGTAAAAGCTGCATAGTGAAGCCTCATGATGAAAGAGCAAAAGAAAATTAGAAGAAGAAGAAGTAAAAGAGAAGAAGATGACGAGAAAGATAAAGAACAAAAAGAAGTAGAAGGGGTAGAAGAAGGAGGAAAATAAGAACTTGATGTGGTAGAAGAAAGAAAGCAAGGAAGAAAGAAGAAAACCCAGTATGGAGCAGGAAATATCCCCACATGCCTGTAATGTAACCACTCTGGTGGCAGGAGGATCTATGAGTTCATGGCCAGCCTGGTCTACAGACTGAGTCCTGGGAGAGTCAAAGCAACACAGAAAAATCATGTCTTGAAAAATTGAAAACTATCTTTTTGCACTAAATCTAACTATAAATCTGAACATATTCATGCTCAAACTGAGTAGGCCCGTTGGCAGGGAGGCAGATGATATGCACACACACACACACACACACACACACACACACACACAAACACTCAATGATAAAGCCAAAAATAAACAAATGAAAATAGTTCAGTGAAAATCTAGAGAGTGACAAGAGGACTAACAGGATTTCAATGATTTTAAAATTCACAATGTATCCATAATTACAAGTACAAGAGAATTAGGGCCAAGCTTTGCAGAGAGAAAGGTCCACTTTGCTCTTTGACAGGTCTGGACTTTCATGTATTCCTTGCCCTGTCTCTGCTGGCTAGTGATAGCAACAACATTAGTAGAGGTAAACTAATTTGAAGTAGCTCAATGCTTTCATATCTGTTCTCAGAAGGAAGACCTGCACCATGTAGTGGAGCACAGATAAAGGGACACGACCTGTCTTAAAAAATCAAGTGAAAACATAAAGTACACAAAACAAAGTTTATTTTTCCTCATAAACCTGAAAATAACTGAATTCCTATCAGCAATGAGGCTTTCCCTCCTCAACCAATGTTTGACTGGAGAGCATGGCACATGCATATCTGAGTATTCCAGTGGAGATTGGAGCACGGTGTTTCAGAGGCAGAGGCAGAGGCAGAGGCAGAGAGTCAGGTTGATTTCTGACTTTCACTTCTGCCTGGCCTACAAAATGACTTTCAAGACAGCTCTCAAGTTACAAAGACAAAACCAGTTTCAAGAAGAAATGAAAGAAAGAAGGAAGGAATGGAGAGACAGTGGAGGGAATGTATATATGGAGACAGTTAATACAAAAAACAAAAAACAAAAAACAAAAACAATCAAACATCAAGACATAAAAGGTCACACAGTCCCTAAGGCAAAACACCAACTGATTCCTGAGTATTGTTCTGCTACTATTGTTCTCAGGTCTCATGTACTCAAAAAGAAGTAACAAAATTCCAACTTTAGCCACAGATGATGAATCAAGCCTCTGTTCTCAAAAATCTAAAAGTGGAGATTTTGCAGCTCACCAGGACTTCAGTATGAGTACTAGAAAAGAAGTGGGTATACAGAGAAATGTTGCAATAAAAATAAAATGATAGAAAGTCTGTCCTCTACTAAGCCATCTCCCGGGCCCTTTCTTATTTGCTTTTTTTTTTTTTTTTTTTTTTTTTAAGTTTCGTATATTTGAGTTCTGCTGCAAATGAAGCCCTGTCCCTAACTTTATCACTCCATCTCTCTCTACTTTCCTCTATTAATATCACTATCAGTTCAACAGAATAATTGGCTCCCTTATTTGAAAGTAGGCTTGATCCTGTGTAAGACTTTGGTTATGTAGCACCAATTGTAAACTCCAGTGTAAGAGAGCTTGCCCTTTCTTGACATACTCTGCCTATAAGTTGAAATCCTTATAAAAGTTCTTCTGCACTAGCAGGTGGTACTCAGATTTTAATCATGGGCATGGCTAAACAACATGAATAATCTAAAAATGGATAATTACAGGATCCATGGACAAAAGTAATTAAAGCTGATGCACTAACAGAGCAATGTGTGAAAGAGAGAGAACAAGAAGCCTAACCCTAACCCGAGGTGGATTTGGCTGAGGGGAAGGAGTTGTGGGAAGAAGGGAAATTGTGGTCAGAACACTTTGTATGAAATCAAACCTGAAGGATCTAAAGAAAGAAGTGATAAAGCACTGCTACCATACCCCCTTCCCCAAAACCCAAAATAAAATAAAAACTGCGGGGTTGTGTCACACATCATTAATCCCAGCCCTTGGATGGCAAAGCCAAGGTATTTTCTGTGTGCTTGAAATTATTCTGGTCTCAAGGGTGGGTTCCAGGCAGTCTGCAAAGATGCATAGAATCCATTTGGCCAAACAATCAAAATAAACAATAAAATTAAATAAAATAAAATAAAATAAAAAGACAAGGGAGCAGAAATCACTGACTATAAGGGATTCATATCTTTATATCCAACCACACTCAGCGAGCAATGGCACTGTGCTGTCCAAGGGGAGTGTATATAGAGTATTGAGTTTAGGCAAAGTGGGCTCCAGCTGTATGCTCATGAAAAGCCCTTATCAATACTTGGTAGACATTCCAGTGAATACAGCATCTCTCAGTCCTCCCTGAATGGCCCAGGTTCAGCAAAGAGGAATGTACTCCCACACTTCCAAAGCAAACCATATCCAAGTTAGACTTTCCATTGATTTACCCTAAGAAGAGGAGAGGAGAGGCATTAATTTGTAAAAGGAAGGCAGCAGGAGCCACAAGTATGATGAGGATGTTGATGAAAAACAACAACTCAGGTCCCCTAAAAACAAGTACAATATATACTAAAATGTTTCACTCACATTCCTCAGATATAACACCTTACCCACTGAGATGATGTTACTTGGATATCTATCATTCAAGAATGTTTGTCTTCCTGACAGACAACACACTTTCTGGAAGATAAACTCTCACAGATATCTTGTGGCACATGTTGGAAGGAGGTAAAGGAGCCATGGAGAGTAAGAGGGAGCAAGGCAGTATAATCCTAAAATTCACAAGGCCAGCACACCTGTTTGAGAAATTCCAGCAATGATAGGCCACATGCCAGCTGTCCTGCCTACTTTGGTTTTCATTTCCAGGTCTTTGCCTTAGTTAACTCAACAAGATGGACGCAATCATATGATGTACTTTTCAAGGTCCTTTTTTTTTCTTTGTATTTCTTAGTGACAACGTAAGACCAATTTTCACCTGAAAAATTGTAAGGAGGCTCTAATATTGAGAAAGCACAGTCTTCCATGAAAAGGAAACACCACCCAGGTTTAGATTCCTATGGAGAGTGAGGGGAATGAAAAAGAAAATAAGAGAAAAGAAATGGGATTTTACAGTCAAAGGAAAAGGGAAAAAGGAGAACAAGCTATGTTCTGTTGGTGACATTGGCCTTCAATCCCATGAGCAGTAGGGAGGCAAACAAAAATTGATCTGTTTCAATTCCAACCCTGCTTTATTACTGAGAGTGTTCTCGGACAGTCTCCAAAGGAAAGAGGAAATATTTGTCTCAAAACTAATCAGAATAATGATATTTTTGATAATAGAAATAATAATTTAAAAATGAAATGCTCCTGTATTGATTTTATGCACAAGTATTCTATCTACAGGTATGCCCTTTCACCAGAAGAGGGCACTACATGCCACCAAGTGACCTCTGGAATTTATAGATAGTCTATGCTCCTGAGCCCTATTTAATATTTGGGTGTTCGTGTGTGTGTGAGTGAGTGTGAGTGAGTGTGTGAGTGAGTGTGTGTTTGTGTGTGTGTGTGTGTGTGTGTGTAAATTGGTAGAAGACTGGTCACTTGTATGATACAGCAGCAGACAATGGGATGGGGTGTGTAGACAGAATGCATACAAAGCCTGTGTGCCTGTGGGATCGGTAATACAATCTCCATGCCAACCAGTTCTCTGATTTTACTTATGAAATAAAGAAAGTTGGACAAAGAAAGACTCACTTTGGAATCAGAATCTGTGTTTCTTCACATGCTAACCCAAGTTCAAACAAGTACCACAACTTGTTTGTTCTGTGTAAGCATACACTACTAGACGAGTTCAGCTTTCCAGCAATTCATGAAGTTTCATCTGCTCCCCAGGCCAAGTTCCCTTTGATCTTCTTCATTTATTTTTCACTTTTCCGTGTATGAAGGCCAGTTTAATTATTTTAACTCTAGTTATTTTTGATTGTGTAGGGAGGTCAGTGGATCTGGATTTCCAGGAGTGGGCAGACATAAAGACAAAGGGGTAAGTAATTAAAAATTTAAATTGCAATGTGGAATGACTTGAAAGGCGAAATGACTGGGCAGTGGCCATGAGAGCTTATATCAACAGCACTCAGGAATCTGTGAGTTTGAGTTCAACGGAGCCTCAGGTCAGTAAAAGCTGCAGAGAGAAGCCCCATCATGAAAGTGCAATAGATTATAGAAGGAGAAGAAGAAGTAAAAGAAGAAGAAGATGAAAAGAAAGATAAAGAACAAAAAGAAGTTGAAGAGGGAGAAGAAGAAGGAAAGGAAGAAGTTGATGTGGTAGAAGAAAGAAAGCAATGTGAAAGGAAGAAGGAAGAAAACCCAGTGTGGAGCAGGAAATATCCCCACATGCCTGTAATGTAACCACCCTTGTGTAGGAGGACATATGAGTTCATGTCCAGCATGGTCTACAGACTCAGTGCTGGGACAGAAAAAGCTACACAGAGAAATCGTGTCTTGGAAAATTAACAACTATCTTTTTGCACTAAATCTAACTATAAATCTGAATATTTTAATTCTTAAACTGAGTATGCCCTGTGTCAGGGAGGCAGATGAGATGCACACACACACACACACACACACACACACACACACACTAAATGATAAAGCCCAAAACAAACAATTGACAATAGTTCAGTGAAAATCTAGAGAGTGACAAGAGGACTAACAGGATTTCAATGATTTTAAAATTCACAATGTATCCATGATTACAAGTACAAGAGCATTAGGGCCAAGCTTTGTTAAGCCCTGCAGCAAGAAAGGTCCCCTTTACTCTTTGACAGGTCTTGACTTTCATGCATGGCTTGCCCTGTCTCTTCTGTATAGAGGTAAACTAATTTGAAGTAGCTCAATGCTTTCATATCTGTTCTCAGAAAGAAGACCTGCACCATGTAGTGGAGCACAGACCTGACTTAAAATAAAAAGAAAAAAAAGTGAAAATATAAAGTAAACAAAACAAAGTTTATTTTTCTCATAAACCTGAAATTAACTGAATTCCTACCAGTAATGCAGGCTTTCCCTCCTCGACCAATGTTTAACTGGAAAGCATGGCACATGCATATCTGAGTATTCCAGTGGAGATTCGTGCTCAGTGTTTCTGAGGCAGAGGCAGAGAGTCATGTTGATTTCTGACTTTAACTTTTGCCTGGCCTAAAAATGAATTTCAAAGTACAAACACAAAACCAGTTTCAAAAAGAAATGAAAGGAAGAAGGAAGTAAAGGTGAGACAGTGGAGGAAATGTAAATATGGAGACAGTTAATACAAAAAACAAACAAAAAACAAAAAAAAAATCAAACAAACAAACTTCAAGACAAAAATGGTCACACAGTCCCTAAGGAAGAACACCAACTGATTCCTGAATATTGTTCTGCTACTATTCTTCTCAGGACTCATGCACTCAAAAATAAGTAACAAAATTCCAACTTTTAGCCACAGATAATGAATCATGGCCAGCCTGGTCTACGTAGCAAGAGCCAGGATAGGCGCCACAGCTACCCAGATAAACCCGAGGTAAAAAGACAAAATAAATAAATAAATAAAAATGAATAAAAGTATTCCAGCAGGAAGACCCTGACCCACATCCCTAAGCTAAGTATTCTTGGCATTTTCTTTCACACACTCACCCAACAACCCAGTACACCAGGGACATGGGGATCATAAGCAATGGTGTGTGTGTGTGTGTGTGTGTGTGTGTGTGTGTGTGTGTGTGTTTGCGTGTGTGTGTATGTGTGTTTGTGTGTATGCAGGGGTCATTTTTTTCCAGCACCCGTGCTGTAACTAGGAGTGTTCTGGGCAAACAGTTGCCAACACACATCAAAGATTTCCTACTTAGATACTTGCTCTGCTAGCTCACTCACAGGCTCCATTGGAATTTCAGGCTATCCCCATTTCAAATTCAAAAGCAGGCTTGGTATCTCTTCCTTCCATGCTGGAAAATTTCAGGACTAGCTCAAGTTTTGCCTGTGTGCCTCAACAGCTCAGGAAAGAAAAAAGATGAGTAAACCTTCCCTACCCAAGTCAGCCTACTTCTAGGTGCTTACATTAAGCAGTGCTAGCTCAAGAGCCCAGCATGGGGCAATGAAGCAATCTACAGGGGGAAGGGCCAGGGGAGAGCCATCCCTCCCATTCTTCCTTCTCAGGATGATTCTTGGTTCCTGGGGCTCCAAAGTCTCTTGGTTTTGGAGTTGTGACTTACCCCTCTACCCTAATTATCACATGGATAGCCAAATTAGATCAATCACTTTGAACAAACAAACAGAAGCCCTACTTTGCTTATTCCTGGTGGAGGTGGAAGCTGTCTGGGCTTCTCACCAAGTTTATCCTGGTTGGAGAGGGTTCCTTCACTTGAGGAGAGAGTGCTGCCACAGTCTGGACACTTCCAAGACCCCCTGCACAACTTTGAGTCTGGTATATGTCCCTATGTAGAGGTCTTCTTGAATTACACATGGGAGACACCAAGAAAAGTAACAGGTGCAGGGAAAGGGAAAGCAGAAAGCAATAACCATATTCCTTTGGAATAGGGGTGGGCCTAAAGTTGTCAGCCTTCACTCCCTTGACTATTTGATAGGGTACAAATCAAGGGATCTTACCTTTTCCCTTATTGGTACTGTTTAGATGTCCTCATCCCTTGCAGGCACACAGAACAACACCACCAACTTTCTAACATTTCTCCTCACCACACCTTCCAGGAACAGGAAAGCGTCATCTCAGCAGATCCTGCTTTGCAGTGGGGAATCCTGCTCTATAAACAGTTGGGTTTTACTTTCAGCTTGTTGTTGAAAGAGGCCTAGGCCTGTGAGGTTTATTCTGAGAGACACCTGGGAGCAGGAGCCACAGACATGTTCCCCACAGCTGTTTTGATTTATGCTCTAACACAGAAAGACCTCAAGATAGTCTAATTTTAAGTCAAAGTACCAAGGAGCAACTACAGCAGGTCTTGTATGGCTCACATCAACTTGTCTCTGTGACAGCCTGCTTGCTCCTACTAAGGTGGGAGTATGGGTACTTTCTCAGCACTGCCTAGCAACCTTTCCATCACTTCTTGAAACCTCAACAATGTTACCCAAGCAAAAGAGCTCTGCAATCTTTTTGTCATGAAAACAACAAAACAACAACATAAAATAATGAGCCTTAGTTGGTACCACATTTTATACACACACACACACACACACACACACACACACACACACACACACACACACGAAAAACAAGGATGGAAAGAAAGGACATCACAGGCCATATGTACAACCCTGAGTTTAAGAAATTAGAGGAGGAAAACAAAGCTTTCATGATTTCAAGTTAGGGAAAGCTTTTCATTTTTGTTATTTTATTTATTTATTTTATTAGACAGCACAAATCTCTGTCCCTGAAGCAAAGCCCAACCTTCCTTCTTCACTGGGTAATGGGGCCAGCTCTTTGGAGGTGTCATGCTACATTCCTCTATTCATGGAAAGTGAGGTAAATATTCTTTGTCCTATTTCCCCCTTCAACTTAATAATCCATAAGCAAACATCCTAATCACTCAAAGCAAAAAATTTTTCCCATGTACCCATAATAAGAGAATATTTACTACTTTACCCTGTGTCACACAACTGGAGTGTTGGTGAGGGAGGTAGGTGTGCCCATATCACAATGGTCCAGCAAAAAAAGCAGGTTGGATAATGGGGAAAAATATTCTACATCCAACTGAGGCAAACCAATTTTGGATATGCAGCTACAAAGAACAGCAGTATCTCAGCAAAGACCCTGTCTCATGCTTCCAAACTCAGGCAGGCTGATCATTCTTTGCCTATATCTGCCAATGGTAAGAGCTTGTTTACCACCTGAAGCTGCTGAAAACTCACTTAAGATTCCCAGGTGGGTAACTTTTGTGCTGGAGGTTCAGGACTGGAAAAAACGGAAGTCTCCTGTAACTTCAAGTATAGTTACTGTACTGGGAATGCAAGCCTGGGGCTCAGGAATGTTTAAGACTTCAGGAGCTCTGCTGGACATTGGTGGCACAGGCTTTAATCCCAGCACTAAGGAGGCAAAGGCAGGCAGATCTCTGCAAGTTCATGGCCAGCCTAGTCTTCTTAGCTAGAGCCAGGATAGGATCCACAGCTACCCAGATAAACCCGAGGTCAAAAAGGCAAAATAAATAAATAAATAAATAAATAAATAAATAAATAAATAAATAAAAGAAAATGAATAAAATTATTCCAGCAGGAAGACCTTGACCCACAGCCCTCAGCTAAGGACTCTTGGCATTTTCTTTCACACACTCACCCAACAACATAGTACACCAGGGACATGGGGAGCCTAAGCAATGTGTGTGTGGGTGTGTGTGGTGTGTGTGTGTGTGTGTGTGTGTGTGTGTAGTATGCAGGGGTCATTTTTTTCCAGCACCCGTGCTGTAACTAGGAGAGTTCTTGGCAAACAGTTGCCAACACACATCAAAGATTTCCTACTTAGATACTTGCTCTGCTAGCTCACTCACAGGCTCCATTGGAATTTCAGGCTATCCCCATTTCAAATTCAAAAGCAGGCTTGGTATCTCTTCCTTCCATGCTGGAAAATTTCAGGACTAGCTCAAGTTTTGCCTGTGTGCCTCAACAGCTCAGGAAAGAACAAAGATGAGTAAACCTTCCCTACCCAAGACAGCCTACTTCTAGGTGCTTACATTATGCAGTGCTAGCTCAAGAGCCCAGCATGGGGCAATGAAGCAATCTACAGGGGGAAGGGCCAGGGGAGAGCCATCCCTCCCATTCTTCCTTCTCAGGATGATTCTTGGTTCCTGGGGCTCCAAAGTCTCTTGGTTTTGGTGTTGTGACTTACCCCTCTACCCTAATTATCACATGGATAGCCAAATTAGATCAATCACTTTGCACAGACAGAATCCCTACTTTCCATATTCCTGGTGGAGGTGGAAGCTGTCTGGGCTTCTCACCAAGGTTATCCTGGTTGGAGAGGGTTCCTTCACTTGAGGAGAGAGTGCTGCCACAGTCTGGACACTTCCAAGTCCCCCTCCACAACTTTGAGTCTGGTATATGTCCCTATGTAGAGGTCTTCTTGAATTACACATGGGAGACACCAAGAAAAGTAACAGGTGCAGGGAAAGGGAAAGCAGAAAGCAATAGCCATATTCCTTTGGAATAGGGGTGGGCCTAAGGTTGTCAGCCTTCACTCCCTTGACTATTTGATAGGGTACAAATCAAGGGATCTTACCTTTTCCCTTATTGGTACTGTTTAGATGTCCTCATCCCTTGCAGGCACACAGAACAACACCACCAACTTTCTAACATTTCTCCTCACCACACCTTCCAGGAACAGGAAAGCGTCATCTCAGCAGATCCTGCTTTGCAGTGGGGAATCCTGCTCTATAAACAGTTGGGTTTTACTTTCAGCTTGTTGTTGAAAGAGGCCTAGGCCTGTGAGGTTTATTCTGAGAGACACCTGGGAGCAGGAGCCACAGACATGTTCCCCACAGCTGTTTTGATTTATGCTCTAACACAGAAAGATCTCAAGATAGTCTAATTTTAAGTCAAAGTACCAAGGAGCAACTACAGCAGGTCTTGTATGGCTCACATCAACTTGTCTCTGTGACAGCCTGCTTGCTCCTACTAAGGTGGGAGTATGGGTACTTTCTCAGCACTGCCTAGCAACCTTTCCATCACTTCTTGAAACCTCAACAATGTTACCCAAGCAAAAGAGCTCTGCAATCTTTTTGTCATGAAAACAACAAAACAACAACATAAAATAATGAGCCTTAGTTGGTACCACATTTTATACACACACACACACACACACACACACACACACACACACACACAAAAAAAAAACAAGGATGGAAAGAAAGGACATCACAGGCCATATGTACAACCCTGAGTTTAAGAAATTAGAGGAGGAAAACAAAGCTTTCATGATTTCAAGTTAGGGAAAGCTTTTCATTTTTGTTATTTTATTTATTTATTTTATTAGACAGCACAAATCTCTGTCCCTGAAGCAAAGCCCAACCTTCCTTCTTCACTGGGTAATGGGGCCAGCTCTTTGGAGGTGTCATGCTACATTCCTCTATTCATGGAAAGTGAGGTAAATATTCTTTGTCCTATTTCCCCCTTCAACTTAATAATCCATAAGCAAACATCCTAATCACTCAAAGCAAAAAATTTTTCCCATGTACCCATAATAAGAGAATATTTACTACTTTACCCTGTGTCACACAACTGGAGTGTTGGTGAGGGAGGTAGGTGTGCCCATATCACAATGGTCCAGCAAAAAAAGCAGGTTGGATAATGGGGAAAAATATTCTACATCCAACTGAGGCAAACCAATTTTGGATATGCAGCTACAAAGAACAGCAGTATCTCAGCAAAGACCCTGTCTCATGCTTCCAAACTCAGGCAGGCTGATCATTCTTTGCCTATATCTGCCAATGGTAAGAGCTTGTTTACCACCTGAAGCTGCTGAAAACTCACTTAAGATTCCCAGGTGGGTAACTTTTGTGCTGGAGGTTCAGGACTGGAAAAAACGGAAGTCTCCTGTAACTTCAAGTATAGTTACTGTACTGGGAATGCAAGCCTGGGGCTCAGGAATGTTTAAGACTTCAGGAGCTCTGCTGGACATTGGTGGCACAGGCTTTAATCCCAGCACTAAGGAGGCAAAGGCAGGCAGATCTCTGCAAGTTCATGGCCAGCCTAGTCTTCTTAGCTAGAGCCAGGATAGGATCCACAGCTACACAGATAAACCCGAGGTCAAAAAGGCAAAATAAATAAATAAATAAATAAATAAATAAATAAATAAATAAAAGAAAATGAATAAAATTATTCCAGCAGGAAGACCTTGACCCACAGCCCTCAGCTAAGGACTCTTGGCATTTTCTTTCACACACTCACCCAACAACATAGTACACCAGGGACATGGGGAGCCTAAGCAATGTGTGTGTGGGTGTGTGTGTGTGTGTGTGTGTGTGTGTGTGTGTGTGTGTGTATGCAGGGGTCATTTTTTTCCAGCACCCGTGCTGTAACTAGGAGAGTTCTTGGCAAACAGTTGCCAACACACATCAAAGATTTCCTACTTAGATACTTGCTCTGCTAGCTCACTCACAGGCTCCATTGGAATTTCAGGCTATCCCCATTTCAAATTCAAAAGCAGGCTTGGTATCTCTTCCTTCCATGCTGGAAAATTTCAGGACTAGCTCAAGTTTTGCCTGTGTGCCTCAACAGCTCAGGAAAGAAAAAAGATGAGTAAACCTTCCCTACCCAAGACAGCCTACTTCTAGGTGCTTACATTAAGCAGTGCTAGCTCAAGAGCCCAGCATGGGGCAATGAAGCAATCTACAGGGGGAAGGGCCAGGGGAGAGCCATCCCTCCCATTCTTCCTTCTCAGGATGATTCTTGGTTCCTGGGGCTCCAAGTCTCTTGGTTTTGGAGTTGTGACTTACCCCTCTACCCTAATTATCACATGGATAGCCAAATTAGATCAATCACTTTGCACAGACAGAATCCCTACTTTCCATATTCCTGGTGGAGGTGGAAGCTGTCTGGGCTTCTCACCAAGGTTATCCTGGTTGGAGAGGGTTCCTTCACTTGAGGAGAGAGTGCTGCCACAGTCTGGACACTTCCAAGTCCCCCTCCACAACTTTGAGTCTGGTATATGTCCCTATGTAGAGGTCTTCTTGAATTACACATGGGAGACACCAAGAAAAGTAACAGGTGCAGGGAAAGGGAAAGCAGAAAGCAATAGCCATATTCCTTTGGAATAGGGGTGGGCCTAAGGTTGTCAGCCTTCACTCCCTTGACTATTTGATAGGGTACAAATCAAGGGATCTTACCTTTTCCTTATTGGTACTGTTTAGATGTCCTCATCCCTTGCAGGCACACAGAACAACACCACCAACTTTCTAACATTTCTCCTCACCACACCTTCCAGGAACAGGAAAGCGTCATCTCAGCAGATCCTGCTTTGCAGTGGGGAATCCTGCTCTATAAACAGTTGGGTTTTACTTTCAGCTTGTTGTTGAAAGAGGCCTAGGCCTGTGAGGTTTATTCTGAGAGACACCTGGGAGCAGGAGCCACAGACATGTTCCCCACAGCTGTTTTGATTTATGCTCTAACACAGAAAGGCCTCAAGATAGTCTAATTTTAAGTCAAAGTACCAAGGAGCAACTACAGCAGGTCTGGTATGGCTCACATCAACTTGTCTCTGTGACAGCCTGCTTGCTCCTACTAAGGTGGGAGTGTGGGCACTTTCTCAGCACTGCCTAGCAACCTTTCCATCACTTCTTGAAACCTCAACAATGTTACCCAAGCAAAAGAGCTCTGCAAACTTTTTGTCATGAAAACAACAAAACAACAACATAAAATAATGAGCCTTAGTTGGTACCACATTTTATACACACACACACACACACACACACACACACACACACACACACACACACGAAAAACAAGGATGGAAAGAAAGGACATCACAGGCCATATGTACAACCCTGAGTTTAAGAAATTAGAGGAGGAAAACAAACCTTTTATGATTTCAAGTTAGGGAAAGCTTTTCATTTGTTATTTTATTTATTTATTTTATTAGACAGCACAAATCTCTGTCCCTGAAGCAAAGCCCAACCTTCCTTCTTCACTGGGTAATGGGCCAGCTCTTTGGAGGTGTCATGCAACATTCCTCTATTCATGGAAAGTGAGGTAAATATTCTTTGTCCTATTTCCCCCTTCAACTTAATAATCCATAAGCAAACATCCTAAGCACTCAAAGCAAAAAATTTTTCCCATGTACCCATAATAAGAGAATATTTACTACTTTACCCTTTGTCACACAACTGGAGTGTTGGTGGGGGAGGTAGGTGTGCCCTTATCACAATGGTCCAGCAAAAAAAGCAGGTTGGATAATGGGGAAAGATATTCTACATCCAACTGAGGCAAACCAATTTTGGATATGCAGCTACAAAGAACAGCAGTATCCCAGCAAAGACCCTGTCTCATGCTTCCAAACTCAGGCAGGCTGATCATTCTTTGCCTATATCTGCCAATGGTAAGAGCTTGTTTACCACCTGATGCTGCTGAAAACTCACTTAAGATTCCCAGGTGGGTAACCTTTGTGCTGGAGGTTCAGGACTGGAAAAAACGGAAGTCTCCTGTAACTTCAAGTATAGTTACTGTACTGGGAATGCAAGCCTGGGGCTCAGGAATGTTTAAGACTTCAGGAGCTCTGCTGGACATTGGTGGCACAGGCTTTAATCCCAGCACTAAGGAGGCAAAGGCAGGCAGATCTCTGCAAGTTCATGGCCAGCCTAGTCTTCTTAGCTAGAGCCAGGATAGGATCCACAGCTACCCAGATAAACCCGAGGTCAAAAAGGCAAAATAAATAAATAAATAAATAAATAAATAAATAAATAAATAAATAAAAGAAAATGAATAAAATTATTCCAGCAGGAAGACCTTGACCCACAGCCCTCAGCTAAGGACTCTTGGCATTTTCTTTCACACACTCACCCAACAACATAGTACACCAGGGACATGGGGAGCCTAAGCAATGTGTGTGTGGGTGTGTGTGGTGTGTGTGTGTGTGTGTGTGTGTGTGTGTGTATGCAGGGGTCATTTTTTTCCATCACCCGTGCTGTAACTAGGAGAGTTCTTGGCAAACAGTTGCCAACACACATCAAAGATTTCCTACTTAGATACTTGCTCTGCTAGCTCACTCACAGGCTCCATTGGAATTTCAGGCTATCCCCATTTCAAATTCAAAAGCAGGCTTGGTATCTCTTCCTTCCATGCTGGAAAATTTCAGGACTAGCTCAAGTTTTGCCTGTGTGCCTCAACAGCTCAGGAAAGAACAAAGATGAGTAAACCTTCCCTACCCAAGACAGCCTACTTCTAGGTGCTTACATTATGCAGTGCTAGCTCAAGAGCCCAGCATGGGGCAATGAAGCAATCTACAGGGGGAAGGGCCAGGGGAGAGCCATCCCTCCCATTCTTCCTTCTCAGGATGATTCTTGGTTCCTGGGGCTCCAAAGTCTCTTGGTTTTGGTGTTGTGACTTACCCCTCTACCCTAATTATCACATGGATAGCCAAATTAGATCAATCACTTTGCACAGACAGAATCCCTACTTTCCATATTCCTGGTGGAGGTGGAAGCTGTCTGGGCTTCTCACCAAGGTTATCCTGGTTGGAGAGGGTTCCTTCACTTGAGGAGAGAGTGCTGCCACAGTCTGGACACTTCCAAGTCCCCCTCCACAACTTTGAGTCTGGTATATGTCCCTATGTAGAGGTCTTCTTGAATTACACATGGGAGACACCAAGAAAAGTAACAGGTGCAGGGAAAGGGAAAGCAGAAAGCAATAGCCATATTCCTTTGGAATAGGGGTGGGCCCTAAGGTTGTCAGCCTTCACTCCCTTGACTATTTGATAGGGTACAAATCAAGGGATCTTACCTTTTCCCTTATTGGTACTGTTTAGATGTCCTCATCCCTTGCAGGCACACAGAACAACACCACCAACTTTCTAACATTTCTCCTCACCACACCTTCCAGGAACAGGAAAGCGTCATCTCAGCAGATCCTGCTTTGCAGTGGGGAATCCTGCTCTATAAACAGTTGGGTTTTACTTTCAGCTTGTTGTTGAAAGAGGCCTAGGCCTGTGAGGTTTATTCTGAGAGACACCTGGGAGCAGGAGCCACAGACATGTTCCCCACAGCTGTTTTGATTTATGCTCTAACACAGAAAGACCTCAAGATAGTCTAATTTTAAGTCAAAGTACCAAGGAGCAACTACAGCAGGTCTTGTATGGCTCACATCAACTTGTCTCTGTGACAGCCTGCTTGCTCCTACTAAGGTGGGAGTATGGGTACTTTCTCAGCACTGCCTAGCAACCTTTCCATCACTTCTTGAAACCTCAACAATGTTACCCAAGCAAAAGCGCTCTGCAATCTTTTTGTCATGAAAACAACAAAACAACAACATAAAATAATGAGCCTTAGTTGGTACCACATTTTATACACACACACACACACACACACACACACACACACACACACAAAAACAAGGATGGAAAGAAAGGACATCACAGGCCATATGTACAACCCTGAGTTTAAGAAATTAGAGGAGGAAAACAAAGCTTTCATGATTTCAAGTTAGGGAAAGCTTTTCATTTTTGTTATTTTATTTATTTATTTTATTAGACAGCACAAATCTCTGTCCCTGAAGCAAAGCCCAACCTTCCTTCTTCACTGGGTAATGGGGCCAGCTCTTTGGAGGTGTCATGCTACATTCCTCTATTCATGGAAAATGAGGTAAATATTCTTTGTCCTATTTCCCCCTTCAACTTAATAATCCATAAGCAAACATCCTAATCACTCAAAGCAAAAAAATTTTCCCATGTACCCATAATAAGAGAATATTTACTACTTTACCCTATGTCACACAACTGGAGTGTTGGTGAGGGAGGTAGGTGTGCCCATATCACAATGGTCCAGCAAAAAAAGCAGGTTGGATAATGGGGAAAAATATTCTACATCCAACTGAGGCAAACCAATTTTGGATATGCAGCAACAAAGAACAGCAGTATCTCAGCAAAGACCCTGTCTCATGCTTCCAAACTCAGGCAGGCTGATCATTCTTTGCCTATATCTGCCAATGGTAAGAGCTTGTTTACCACCTGAAGCTGCTGAAAACTCACTTAAGATTCCCAGGTGGGTAACCTTTGTGCTGGAGGTTCAGGACTGGAAAAAACGGAAGTCTCCTGTAACTTCAAGTATAGTTACTGTACTGGGAATGCAAGCCTGGGGCTCAGGAATGTTTAAGACTTCAGGAGCTCTGCTGGACATTGGTGGCACAGGCTTTAATCCCAGCACTAAGGAGGCAAAGGCAGGCAGATCTCTGCAAGTTCATGGCCAGCCTAGTCTACTTAGCTAGAGCCAGGATAGGATCCACAGCTACCCAGATAAACCCGAGGTCAAAAAGACAAAATAAATAAATACATAAATAAATAAATAAATAAAAGAAAATGAATAAAATTATTCCAGCAGGAAGACCTTGACCCACAGCCCTCAGCTAAGGACTCTTGCCATTTTCTTTCACACACACACCCAACAACATAGTACACCAGGGACATGGGGAGCCTAAGCAATGTGTGTGTGTGTGTGTGTGTGTGTGTGTGTGGGGTGTGGTGTGTGTGTATGCAGGGGTCATTTTTTTCCAGCACCCGTGCTGTAACTAGGAGAGTTCTTGGCAAACAGTTGCCAACACACATCAAAGATTTCCTACTTAGATACTTGCTCTGCTAGCTCACTCACAGGCTCCATTGGAATTTCAGGCTATCCCCATTTCAAATTCAAAAGCAGGCTTGGTATCTCTTCCTTCCATGCTGGAAAATTTCAGGACTAGCTCAAGTTTTGCCTGTGTGCCTCAACAGCTCAGGAAAGAACAAAGATGAGTAAACCTTCCCTACCCAAGACAGCCTACTTCTAGGTGCTTACATTATGCAGTGCTAGCTCAAGAGCCCAGCATGGGGCAATGAAGCAATCTACAGGGGGAAGGGCCAGGGGAGAGCCATCCCTCCCATTCTTCCTTCTCAGGATGATTCTTGGTTCCTGGGGCTCCAAAGTCTCTTGGTTTTGGTGTTGTGACTTACCCCTCTACCCTAATTATCACATGGATAGCCAAATTAGATCAATCACTTTGCACAGACAGAATCCCTACTTTCCATATTCCTGGTGGAGGTGGAAGCTGTCTGGGCTTCTCACCAAGGTTATCCTGGTTGGAGAGGGTTCCTTCACTTGAGGAGAGAGTGCTGCCACAGTCTGGACACTTCCAAGTCCCCCTCCACAACTTTGAGTCTGGTATATGTCCCTATGTAGAGGTCTTCTTGAATTACACATGGGAGACACCAAGAAAAGTAACAGGTGCAGGGAAAGGGAAAGCAGAAAGCAATAGCCATATTCCTTTGGAATAGGGGTGGGCCTAAGGTTGTCAGCCTTCACTCCCTTGACTATTTGATAGGGTACAAATCAAGGGATCTTACCTTTTCCCTTATTGGTACTGTTTAGATGTCCTCATCCCTTGCAGGCACACAGAACAACACCACCAACTTTCTAACATTTCTCCTCACCACACCTTCCAGGAACAGGAAAGCGTCATCTCAGCAGATCCTGCTTTGCAGTGGGGAATCCTGCTCTATAAACAGTTGGGTTTTACTTTCAGCTTGTTGTTGAAAGAGGCCTAGGCCTGTGAGGTTTATTCTGAGAGACACCTGGGAGCAGGAGCCACAGACATGTTCCCCACAGCTGTTTTGATTTATGCTCTAACACAGAAAGACCTCAAGATAGTCTAATTTTAAGTCAAAGTACCAAGGAGCAACTACAGCAGGTCTTGTATGGCTCACATCAACTTGTCTCTGTGACAGCCTGCTTGCTCCTACTAAGGTGGGAGTATGGGTACTTTCTCAGCACTGCCTAGCAACCTTTCCATCACTTCTTGAAACCTCAACAATGTTACCCAAGCAAAAGCGCTCTGCAATCTTTTTGTCATGAAAACAACAAAACAACAACATAAAATAATGAGCCTTAGTTGGTACCACATTTTATACACACACACACACACACACACACACACACACACACACACACACACACGAAAAAACAAGGATGGAAAGAAAGGACATCACAGGCCATATGTACAACCCTGAGTTTAAGAAATTAGAGGAGGAAAACAAAGCTTTCATGATTTCAAGTTAGGGAAAGCTTTTCATTTTTGTTATTTTATTTATTTATTTTATTAGACAGCACAAATCTCTGTCCCTGAAGCAAAGCCCAACCTTCCTTCTTCACTGGGTAATGGGGCCAGCTCTTTGGAGGTGTCATGCTACATTCCTCTATTCATGGAAAATGAGGTAAATATTCTTTGTCCTATTTCCCCCTTCAACTTAATAATCCATAAGCAAACATCCTAATCACTCAAAGCAAAAAAAATTTTCCCATGTACCCATAATAAGAGAATATTTACTACTTTACCCTATGTCACACAACTGGAGTGTTGGTGAGGGAGGTAGGTGTGCCCATATCACAATGGTCCAGCAAAAAAAGCAGGTTGGATAATGGGGAAAAATATTCTACATCCAACTGAGGCAAACCAATTTTGGATATGCAGCTACAAAGAACAGCAGTATCTCAGCAAAGACCCTGTCTCATGCTTCCAAACTCAGGCAGGCTGATCATTCTTTGCCTATATCTGCCAATGGTAAGAGCTTGTTTACCACCTGAAGCTGCTGAAAACTCACTTAAGATTCCCAGGTGGGTAACTTTTGTGCTGGAGGTTCAGGACTGGAAAAAACGGAAGTCTCCTGTAACTTCAAGTATAGTTACTGTACTGGGAATGCAAGCCTGGGGCTCAGGAATGTTTAAGACTTCAGGAGCTCTGCTGGACATTGGTGGCACAGGCTTTAATCCCAGCACTAAGGAGGCAAAGGCAGGCAGATCTCTGCAAGTTCATGGCCAGCCTAGTCTTCTTAGCTAGAGCCAGGATAGGATCCACAGCTACCCAGATAAACCCGAGGTCAAAAAGGCAAAATAAATAAATAAATAAATAAATAAATAAATAAATAAAAGAAAATGAATAAAATTATTCCAGCAGGAAGACCTTGACCCACAGCCCTCAGCTAAGGACTCTTGGCATTTTCTTTCACACACTCACCCAACAACATAGTACACCAGGGACATGGGGAGCCTAAGCAATGTGTGTGTGGGTGTGTGTGGTGTGTGTGTGTGTGTGTGTGTGTGTGTGTGTGTATGCAGGGGTCATTTTTTTCCAGCACCCGTGCTGTAACTAGGAGAGTTCTTGGCAAACAGTTGCCAACACACATCAAAGATTTCCTACTTAGATACTTGCTCTGCTAGCTCACTCACAGGCTCCATTGGAATTTCAGGCTATCCCCATTTCAAATTCAAAAGCAGGCTTGGTATCTCTTCCTTCCATGCTGGAAAATTTCAGGACTAGCTCAAGATTTGCCTGTGTGCCTCAACAGCTCAGGAAAGAAAAAAGATGAGTAAACCTTCCCTACCCAAGACAGCCTACTTCTAGGTGCTTACATTAAGCAGTGCTAGCTCAAGAGCCCAGCATGGGGCAATGAAGCAATCTACAGGGGGAAGGGCCAGGGGAGAGCCATCCCTCCCATTCTTCCTTCTCAGGATGATTCTTGGTTCCTGGGGCTCCAAGTCTCTTGGTTTTGGAGTTGTGACTTACCCCTCTACCCTAATTATCACATGGATAGCCAAATTAGATCAATCACTTTGCACAGACAGAATCCCTACTTTCCATATTCCTGGTGGAGGTGGAAGCTGTCTGGGCTTCTCACCAAGGTTATCCTGGTTGGAGAGGGTTCCTTCACTTGAGGAGAGAGTGCTGCCACAGTCTGGACACTTCCAAGTCCCCCTCCACAACTTTGAGTCTGGTATATGTCCCTATGTAGAGGTCTTCTTGAATTACACATGGGAGACACCAAGAAAAGTAACAGGTGCAGGGAAAGGGAAAGCAGAAAGCAATAGCCATATTCCTTTGGAATAGGGGTGGGCCTAAGGTTGTCAGCTTTCACTCCCTTGACTATTTGATAGGGTACAAATCAAGGGATCTTACCTTTTCCCTTATTGGTACTGTTTAGATGTCCTCATCCCTTGCAGGCACACAGAACAACACCACCAACTTTCTAACATTTCTCCTCACCACACCTTCCAGGAACAGGAAAGCGTCATCTCAGCAGATCCTGCTTTGCAGTGGGGAATCCTGCTCTATAAACAGTTGGGTTTTACTTTCAGCTTGTTGTTGAAAGAGGCCTAGGCCTGTGAGGTTTATTCTGAGAGACACCTGGGAGCAGGAGCCACAGACATGTTCCCCACAGCTGTTTTGATTTATGCTCTAACACAGAAAGGCCTCAAGATAGTCTAATTTTAAGTCAAAGTACCAAGGAGCAACTACAGCAGGTCTGGTATGGCTCACATCAACTTGTCTCTGTGACAGCCTGCTTGCTCCTACTAAGGTGGGAGTGTGGGCACTTTCTCAGCACTGCCTAGCAACCTTTCCATCACTTCTTGAAACCTCAACAATGTTACCCAAGCAAAAGAGCTCTGCAAACTTTTTGTCATGAAAACAACAAAACAACAACATAAAATAATGAGCCTTAGTTGGTACCACATTTTATACACACACACACACACACACACACACACACACACACACACACACACACGAAAAACAAGGATGGAAAGAAAGGACATCACAGGCCATATGTACAACCCTGAGTTTAAGAAATTAGAGGAGGAAAACAAAGCTTTCATGATTTCAAGTTAGGGAAAGCTTTTCATTTTTGTTATTTTATTTATTTATTTTATTAGACAGCACAAATCTCTGTCCCTGAAGCAAAGCCCAACCTTCCTTCTTCACTGGGTAATGGGGCCAGCTCTTTGGAGGTGTCATGCTACATTCCTCTATTCATGGAAAGTGAGGTAAATATTCTTTGTCCTATTTCCCCCTTCAACTTAATAATCCATAAGCAAACATCCTAATCACTCAAAGCAAAAAATTTTTCCCATGTACCCATAATAAGAGAATATTTACTACTTTACCCTGTGTCACACAACTGGAGTGTTGCTGAGGGAGGTAGGTGTGCCCATATCAGAATGGTCCAGCAAAAAAAGCAGGTTGGATAATGGGGAAAAATATTCTACATCCAACTGAGCCAAACCAATTTTGGATATGCAGCTACAAAGAACAGCAGTATCCCAGCAAAGACCCTGTCTCATGCTTCCAAACTCAGGCAGGCTGATCATTCTTTGCCTATATCTGCCAATGGTAAGAGCTTGTTTACCACCTGAAGCTGCTGAAAACTCACTTAAGATTCCCAGGTGGGTAACCTTTGTGCTGGAGGTTCAGGACTGGAAAAAACGGAAGTCTCCTGTAACTTCAAGTATAGTTACTGTACTGGGAATGCAAGCCTGGGGCTCAGGAATGTTTAAGACTTCAGGAGCTCTGCTGGACATTGGTGGCACAGGCTTTAATCCCAGCACTAAGGAGGCAAAGGCAGGCAGATCTCTGCAAGTTCATGGCCAGCCTAGTCTACTTAGCTAGAGCCAGGATAGGATCCACAGCTACCCAGATAAACCCGAGGTCAAAAAGACAAAATAAATAAATACATAAATAAATAAATAAATAAAAGAAAATGAATAAAATTATTCCAGCAGGAAGACCTTGAACAACAGCCCTCAGCTAAGGACTCTTGGCATTTTCTTTCACACACACACCCAACAACATAGTACACCAGGGACATGGGGAGCCTAAGCAATGTGTGTGTGTGTGTGTGTGTGTGTGTGTGTGTGTGTGTGTGTGTGTATGCAGGGGTCATTTTTTTCCAGCACCCGTGCTGTAACTAGGAGAGTTCTTGGCAAACAGTTGCCAACACACATCAAAGATTTCCTACTTAGATACTTGCTCTGCTAGCTCACTCACAGGCTCCATTGGAATTTCAGGCTATCCCCATTTCAAATTCAAAAGCAGGCTTGGTATCTCTTCCTTCCATGCTGGAAAATTTCAGGACTAGCTCAAGTTTTGCCTGTGTGCCTCAACAGCTCAGGAAAGAAAAAAGATGAGTAAACCTTCCCTACCCAAGACAGCCTACTTCTAGGTGCTTACATTAAGCAGTGCTAGCTCAAGAGCCCAGCATGGGGCAATGAAGCAATCTACAGGGGGAAGGGCCAGGGGAGAGCCATCCTTCCCATTCTTCCTTCTCAGGATGATTCTTGGTTCCTGGGACTCCAAAGTCTCTTGGTTTTGGAGTTGTGACTTACCCCTCTACCCTAATTATCACATGGATAGCCAAATTATTTCAATCACTTTGCACAGACAGAATCCCTACTTTCCATATTCCTGGTGGAGGTGGAAGCTGTCTGGGCTTCTCACCAAGGTTATCCTGGTTGGAGAGGGTTCCTTCACTTGAGGAGAGAGTGCTGCCACAGTCTGGACACTTCCAAGTCCCCCTCCACATCTTTGAGTCTGGTATATGTCCCTATGTAGAGGTCTTCTTGAATTACACATGGGAGACAGCAAGAAAAGTAACAGGTGCAGGGAAAGGGAAAGCAGAAAGCAATAGCCATATTCCTTTGGAATAGGGGTGGGCCTAAGGTTGTCAGCCTTCACTCCCTTGACTATTTGATAGGGTACAAATCAAGGGATCTTACCTTTTCCCTTATTGGTACTGTTTAGATGTCCTCATCCCTTGCAGGCACACAGAACAACACCACCACCTTTCTAACATTTCTCCTCACCACACCTTCCAGGAACAGGAAAGCGTCATCTGAGCAGATCCTGCTTTGCAGTGGGGAATCCTGCTCTATAAACAGTTGGGTTTTACTTTCAGCTTGTTGTTGAAAGAGGCCTAGGCCTGTGAGGTTTATTCTGAGAGACACCTGGGAGCAGGAGCCACAGACATGTTCCCCACAGCTGTTTTGATTTATGCTCTAACACAGAAAGGCCTCAAGATAGTCTAATTTTAAGTCAAAGTACCAAGGAGCAACTACAGCAGGTCTGGTATGGCTCACATCAACTTGTCTCTGTGACAGCCTGCTTGCTCCTACTAAGGTGGGAGTGTGGGCACTTTCTCAGCACTGCCTAGCAACCTTTCCATCACTTCTTGAAACCTCAACAATGTAACCCAAGCAAAAGAGCTCTGCAATCTTTTTGTCATGAAAACAACAAAACAACAACATAAAATACTGAGCCTTAGTTGGTACCACATTTACACACATACACACACACACACACACACACACACACACACACACACACACACACACGAAAAACAAGGATGGAAAGAAAGGACATCACAGGCCATATGTACAACCCTGAGTTTAAGAAATTAGAGGAGGAAAACAAAGCTTTTATGATTTCAAGTTAGGGAAAGCTTTTCATTTGTTATTTTATTTATTTATTTTATTAGACAGCACAAATCTCTGTCCCTGAAGCAAAGCCCAACCCTCCTTCTTCACTGGGTAATGGGGCCAGATCTTTGGAGGTGTCATGCAACATTCCTCTATTCATGGAAAGTGAGGTAAATATTCTTTGTCCTATTTCCCCCTTCATCTTAATAATCCATAAGCAAACATCCTAAGCACTCAAAGCAAAAAAATTTTCCCATGTACCCATAATAAGAGAATATTTACTACTTTACCCTTTGTCACACAACTGGAGTGTTGGGGGGGGAGGTAGGTGTGCCCATATCACAATGGTCCAGCAAAAAAAGCAGGTTGGATAATGGGGAAAAATATTCTACATCCAACTGAGGCAAACCAATTTTGGATATGCAGCTACAAAGAACAGCAGTATCCCAGCAAAGACCCTGTCTCATGCTTCCAAACTCAGGCAGGCTGATCATTCTTTGCCTATATCTGCCAATGGTAAGAGCTTGTTTACCACCTGAAGCTGCTGAAAACTCACTTAAGATTCCCAGGTGGGTAACCTTTGTGCTGGAGGTTCAGGACTGGAAAAAACGGAAGTCTCCTGTAACTTCAAGTATAGTTACTGTACTGGGAATGCAAGCCTGGGGCTCAGGAATGTTTAAGACTTCAGGAGCTCTGCTGGACATTGGTGGCACAGGCTTTACTCCCAGCACTAAGGAGGCAAAGGCAGGCAGATCTCTGCAAGTTCATGGCCAGCCTAGTTTTCTTAGCTAGAGCCAGGATAGGATCCACAGCTACCCAGATAAACCCGAGGTCAAAAAGACAATATAAATAAATACATAAATAAATAAATAAATAAATAAATAAATAAATAAAAGAAAATGAATAAAATTATTCCAGCAGGAAGACCTTGAACAACAGCCCTCAGCTAAGGACTCTTGGCATTTTCTTTCACACACACACCCAACAACATAGTACACCAGGGACATGGGGAGCCTAAGCAATGTGTGTGTGTGTGTGTGTGTGTGTGTGTGTGTGTGTGTGTGTATGCAGGGGTCATTTTTTTCCAGCACCCGTGCTGTAACTAGGAGAGTTCTTGGCAAACAGTTGCCAACACACATCAAAGATTTCCTACTTAGATACTTGCTCTGCTAGCTCACTCACAGGCTCCATTGGAATTTCAGGCTATCCCCATTTCAAATTCAAAAGCAGGCTTGGTATCTCTTCCTTCCATGCTGGAAAATTTCAGGACTAGCTCAAGTTTTGCCTGTGTGCCTCAACAGCTCAGGAAAGAAAAAAGATGAGTAAACCTTCCCTACCCAAGACAGCCTACTTCTAGGTGCTTACATTAAGCAGTGCTAGCTCAAGAGCCCAGCATGGGGCAATGAAGCAATCTACAGGGGGAAGGGCCAGGGGGAGAGCCATCCTTCCCATTCTTCCTTCTCAGGATGATTCTTGGTTCCTGGGACTCCAAAGTCTCTTGGTTTTGGAGTTGTGACTTACCCCTCTACCCTAATTATCACATGGATAGCCAAATTATTTCAATCACTTTGCACAGACAGAATCCCTACTTTCCATATTCCTGGTGGAGGTGGAAGCTGTCTGGGCTTCTCACCAAGGTTATCCTGGTTGGAGAGGGTTCCTTCACTTGAGGAGAGAGTGCTGCCACAGTCTGGACACTTCCAAGTCCCCCTCCACAACTTTGAGTCTGGTATATGTCCCTATGTAGAGGTCTTCTTGAATTACACATGGGAGACACCAAGAAAAGTAACAGGTGCAGGGAAAGGGAAAGCAGAAAGCAATAGCCATATTCCTTTGGAATAGGGGTGGGCCTAAGGTTGTCAGCCTTCACTCCCTTGACTATTTGATAGGGTACAAATCAAGGGATCTTACCTTTTCCCTTATTGGTACTGTTTAGATGTCCTCATCCCTTGCAGGCACACAGAACAACACCACCACCTTTCTAACATTTCTCCTCACCACACCTTCCAGGAACAGGAAAGCGTCATCTGAGCAGATCCTGCTTTGCAGTGGGGAATCCTGCTCTATAAACAGTTGGGTTTTACTTTCAGCTTGTTGTTGAAAGAGGCCTAGGCCTGTGAGGTTTATTCTGAGAGACACCTGGGAGCAGGAGCCACAGACATGTTCCCCACAGCTGTTTTGATTTATGCTCTAACACAGAAAGGCCTCAAGATAGTCTAATTTTAAGTCAAAGTACCAAGGAGCAACTACAGCAGGTCTGGTATGGCTCACATCAACTTGTCTCTGTGACAGCCTGCTTGCTCCTACTAAGGTGGGAGTGTGGGCACTTTCTCAGCACTGCCTAGCAACCTTTCCATCACTTCTTGAAACCTCAACAATGTAACCCAAGCAAAAGAGCTCTGCAATCTTTTTGTCATGAAAACAACAAAACAACAACATAAAATACTGAGCCTTAGTTGGTACCACATTATACACACACACACACACACACACACACACACACACACACACACACACACGAAAAACAAGGATGGAAAGAAAGGACATCACAGGCCATATGTACAACCCTGAGTTTAAGAAATTAGAGGAGGAAAACAAAGCTTTTATGATTTCAAGTTAGGGAAAGCTTTTCATTTGTTATTTTATTTATTTATTTTATTAGACAGCACAAATCTCTGTCCCTGAAGCAAAGCCCAACCCTCCTTCTTCACTGGGTAATGGGGCCAGATCTTTGGAGGTGTCATGCAACATTCCTCTATTCATGGAAAGTGAGGTAAATATTCTTTGTCCTATTTCCCCCTTCATCTTAATAATCCATAAGCAAACATCCTAAGCACTCAAAGCAAAAAAAATTTTCCCATGTACCCATAATAAGAGAATATTTACTACTTTACCCTTTGTCACACAACTGGAGTGTTGGGGGGGGAGGTAGGTGTGCCCATATCACAATGGTCCAGCAAAAAAAGCAGGTTGGATAATGGGGAAAAATATTCTACATCCAACTGAGGCAAACCAATTTTGGATATGCAGCTACAAAGAACAGCAGTATCCCAGCAAAGACCCTGTCTCATGCTTCCAAACTCAGGCAGGCTGATCATTCTTTGCCTATATCTGCCAATGGTAAGAGCTTGTTTACCACCTGAAGCTGCTGAAAACTCACTTAAGATTCCCAGGTGGGTAACCTTTGTGCTGGAGGTTCAGGACTGGAAAAAACGGAAGTCTCCTGTAACTTCAAGTATAGTTACTGTACTGGGAATGCAAGCCTGGGGCTCAGGAATGTTTAAGACTTCAGGAGCTCTGCTGGACATTGGTGGCACAGGCTTTACTCCCAGCACTAAGGAGGCAAAGGCAGGCAGATCTCTGCAAGTTCATGGCCAGCCTAGTTTTCTTAGCTAGAGCCAGGATAGGATCCACAGCTACCCAGATAAACCCGAGGTCAAAAAGACAATATAAATAAATACATAAATAAATAAATAAATAAATAAATAAATAAAAGAAAATGAATAAAATTATTCCAGCAGGAAGACCTTGAACAACAGCCCTCAGCTAAGGACTCTTGGCATTTTCTTTCACACACACACCCAACAACATAGTACACCAGGGACATGGGGAGCCTAAGCAATGTGTGTGTGTGTGTGTGTGTGTGTGTGTGTGTGTGTGTGTGTATGCAGGGGTCATTTTTTTCCAGCACCCGTGCTGTAACTAGGAGAGTTCTTGGCAAACAGTTGCCAACACACATCAAAGATTTCCTACTTAGATACTTGCTCTGCTAGCTCACTCACAGGCTCCATTGGAATTTCAGGCTATCCCCATTTCAAATTCAAAAGCAGGCTTGGTATCTCTTCCTTCCATGCTGGAAAATTTCAGGACTAGCTCAAGTTTTGCCTGTGTGCCTCAACAGCTCAGGAAAGAAAAAAGATGAGTAAACCTTCCCTACCCAAGACAGCCTACTTCTAGGTGCTTACATTAAGCAGTGCTAGCTCAAGAGCCCAGCATGGGGCAATGAAGCAATCTACAGGGGGAAGGGCCAGGGGAGAGCCATCCTTCCCATTCTTCCTTCTCAGGATGATTCTTGGTTCCTGGGACTCCAAAGTCTCTTGGTTTTGGAGTTGTGACTTACCCCTCTACCCTAATTATCACATGGATAGCCAAATTATTTCAATCACTTTGCACAGACAGAATCCCTACTTTCCATATTCCTGGTGGAGGTGGAAGCTGTCTGGGCTTCTCACCAAGGTTATCCTGGTTGGAGAGGGTTCCTTCACTTGAGGAGAGAGTGCTGCCACAGTCTGGACACTTCCAAGTCCCCCTCCACAACTTTGAGTCTGGTATATGTCCCTATGTAGAGGTCTTCTTGAATTACACATGGGAGACACCAAGAAAAGTAACAGGTGCAGGGAAAGGGAAAGCAGAAAGCAATAGCCATATTCCTTTGGAATAGGGGTGGGCCTAAGGTTGTCAGCCTTCACTCCCTTGACTATTTGATAGGGTACAAATCAAGGGATCTTACCTTTTCCCTTATTGGTACTGTTTAGATGTCCTCATCCCTTGCAGGCACACAGAACAACACCACCACCTTTCTAACATTTCTCCTCACCACACCTTCCAGGAACAGGAAAGCGTCATCTGAGCAGATCCTGCTTTGCAGTGGGGAATCCTGCTCTATAAACAGTTGGGTTTTACTTTCAGCTTGTTGTTGAAAGAGGCCTAGGCCTGTGAGGTTTATTCTGAGAGACACCTGGGAGCAGGAGCCACAGACATGTTCCCCACAGCTGTTTTGATTTATGCTCTAACACAGAAAGGCCTCAAGATAGTCTAATTTTAAGTCAAAGTACCAAGGAGCAACTACAGCAGGTCTGGTATGGCTCACATCAACTTGTCTCTGTGACAGCCTGCTTGCTCCTACTAAGGTGGGAGTGTGGGCACTTTCTCAGCACTGCCTAGCAACCTTTCCATCACTTCTTGAAACCTCAACAATGTAACCCAAGCAAAAGAGCTCTGCAATCTTTTTGTCATGAAAACAACAAAACAACAACATAAAATACTGAGCCTTAGTTGGTACCACATTATACACACACACACACACACACACACACACACACACACACACACACACACACACGAAAAACAAGGATGGAAAGAAAGGACATCACAGGCCATATGTACAACCCTGAGTTTAAGAAATTAGAGGAGGAAAACAAAGCTTTTATGATTTCAAGTTAGGGAAAGCTTTTCATTTGTTATTTTATTTATTTATTTTATTAGACAGCACAAATCTCTGTCCCTGAAGCAAAGCCCAACCCTCCTTCTTCACTGGGTAATGGGGCCAGATCTTTGGAGGTGTCATGCAACATTCCTCTATTCATGGAAAGTGAGGTAAATATTCTTTGTCCTATTTCCCCCTTCATCTTAATAATCCATAAGCAAACATCCTAAGCACTCAAAGCAAAAAAAATTTTCCCATGTACCCATAATAAGAGAATATTTACTACTTTACCCTTTGTCACACAACTGGAGTGTTGGGGGGGGGAGGTAGGTGTGCCCATATCACAATGGTCCAGCAAAAAAAGCAGGTTGGATAATGGGGAAAAATATTCTACATCCAACTGAGGCAAACCAATTTTGGATATGCAGCTACAAAGAACAGCAGTATCCCAGCAAAGACCCTGTCTCATGCTTCCAAACTCAGGCAGGCTGATCATTCTTTGCCTATATCTGCCAATGGTAAGAGCTTGTTTACCACCTGAAGCTGCTGAAAACTCACTTAAGATTCCCAGGTGGGTAACCTTTGTGCTGGAGGTTCAGGACTGGTAAAAACGGAAGTCTCCTGTAACTTCAAGTATAGTTACTGTACTGGGAATGCAAGCCTGGGGCTCAGGAATGTTTAAGACTTCAGGAGCTCTGCTGGACATTGGTGGCACAGGCTTTACTCCCAGCACTAAGGAAGCAAAGGCAGGCAGAACTCTGCAAGTTCATGGCCAGCCTAGTCTTCTTAGCTAGAGCCAAGATAGGATCCACAGCTACCCAGATAAACCCGAGGTGAAAAAGACAAAATAAATAAATACATAAATAAATAAATAAATAAATAAATAAAAGAAAATGAATAAAATTATTCCAGCAGGAAGACCTTGACCCACAGCCCTCAGCTAAGGACTCTTGGCATTTTCTTTCACACACACACCCAACAACATAGTACACCAGGGACATGGGGAGCCTAAGCAATGTGTGTGTGTGTGTGGGTGTGTGTGTGTGTGTGTGTGTGTGTGTGTATGCAGGGGTCATTTTTTTTCCAGCACCCGTGCTGTAACTAGGAGAGTTCTTGGCAAACAGTTGCCAACACACATTAAAGATTTCCTACTTAGATACTTGCTCTGCTAGCTCACTCACAGGCTCCATTGGAATTTCAGGCTATCCCCATTTCAAATTCAAAAGCAGGCTTGGTATCTCTTCCTTCCATGCTGGAAAATTTCAGGACTAGCTCAAGTTTTGCCTGTGTGCCTCAACAGCTCAGGAAAGAGAAAAGATGAGTAAACCTTCCCTACCCAAGACAGCCTACTTCTAGGTGCTTACATTAAGCAGTGCTAGCTCAAGAGCCCAGCATGGGGCAATGAAGCAATCTACAGGGGGAAGGGCCAGGGGAGAGCCATCCCTCCCATTCTTCCTTCTCAGGATGATTCTTGGTTCCTGGGACTCCAAAGTCTCTTGGTTTTGGAGTTGTGACTTACCCCCTCTACCCTAATTATCACATGGATAGCCAAATTATTTCAATCACTTTGCACAGACAGAATCCCTACTTTCCATATTCCTGGTGGAGGTGGAAGCTGTCTGGGCTTCTCACCAAGGTTATCCTGGTTGGAGAGGGTTCCTTCACTTGAGGAGAGAGTGCTGCCACAGTCTGGACACTTCCAAGTCCCCCTCCACAACTTTGAGTCTGGTATATGTCCCTATGTAGAGGTCTTCTTGAATTACACATGGGAGACACCAAGAAAAGTAACAGGTGCAGGGAAAGGGAAAGCAGAAAGCAATAGCCATATTCCTTTGGAATAGGGGTGGGCCTAAGGTTGTCAGCCTTCACTCCCTTGACTATTTGATAGGGTACAAATCAAGGGATCTTACCTTTTCCCTTATTGGTACTGTTTAGATGTCCTCATCCCTTGCAGGCACACAGAACAACACCACCACCTTTCTAACATTTCTCCTCACCACACCTTCCAGGAACAGGAAAGCATCATCTCAGCAGATCCTGCTTTGCAGTGGGGAATCCTGCTCTATAAACAGTTGGGTTTTACTTTCAGCTTGTTGTTGAAAGAGGCCTAGGCCTGTGAGGTTTATTCTGAGAGACACCTGGGAGCAGGAGCCACAGACATGTTCCGCACAGCTGTTTTGATTTATGCTCTAACACAGAAAGGCCTCAAGATAGTCTAATTTTAAGTCAAAGTACCAAGGAGCAACTACAGCAGGTCTGGTATGGCTCACATCAACTTGTCTCTGTGACAGCCTGCTTGCTCCTACTAAGGTGGGAGTGTGGGCACTTTCTCAGCACTGCCTAGCAACCTTTCCATCACTTCTTGAAACCTCAACAATGTTACCCAAGCAAAAGAGCTCTGCAATCTTTTTGTCATGAAAACAACAAAACAACAACATAAAATAATGAGCCTTAGTTGGTACCATATTTTATACACACACACACACACACACACACACACACACACACACACACACACACACATGAAAAACAAGGATGGAAAGAAAGGACATCACAGGCCATATGTACAACCCTGAGTTTAAGAAATTAGAGGAGGAAAACAAAGCTTTTATGATTTCAAGTTAGGGAAAGCTTTTCATTTTTCTTATTTTATTTATTTATTTCATTAGACAGCACAAATCTCTGTCCCTGAAGCAAAGCCCAACCTTCCTTCTTCACTGGGTAATGGGCCAGCTCTTTGGAGGTGTCATGCAACATTCCTCTATTCATGGAAAGTGAGGTAAATATTCTTTGTCCTATTTCCCCCTTCAACTTAATAATCATAAGCAAACATCCTAAGCACTCAAAGCAAAAAAATTTTCCCATGTACCCATAATAAGAGAATATTTACTACTTTACCCTTTGTCACACAACTGGAGTGTTGGGGGGGGGAGGTAGGTGTGCCCATATCACAATGGTCCAGCAAAAAAAGCAGGTTGGATAATGGGGGAACATATTCTACATCCAACTGATGCAAACCAATTTTGGATATGCCAGCTCCAAAGAACAGCAGTATCCCAGCAAAGACCCTGTCTCAAGCTTCCAAACTTTGCACAAATATAGGACTGTTGCAGAAAACCCAGGTTCAATTCCCAGCACTTACTTGATGGCTGACAACCATCTGTAACTCTAGGCCCATGGGATCTGACAACTTCTTCTGACTTTCACAAGCAACAGACACTTGTGTGGTGCTAAGACATACATGTTTATTCACATCTGTGGGTATACATGCCCTTGTGAGCATGTGTATGCATGTGGGTGTGTGTGTGTGTCTGTTTGAGTGTGTATGGACCTTCCACTGTCTTTCTCTGTCTTTTGAGGCAGGCTCTATCACCTGACTATCAGGCCAGCACTGGGATTATAGGCCTTGCTACTCTGCCAGTGTAAAGGGTGCAGCAGACTGGGACACAGGTTTTCATACTTGCACAGTAAGCACTTTATCAGCTGAGCTACCTCTCCATCCCCATCCTATTCTGAAGTTTGCAGGTACCTCCACAAGCAGACACATGTGCATGCATATAAGTAACAATGCTATCTTTGGAGACTGGAGAGATAACTCAGCTATTCAAAGCACTTATTTTTGCAGGAGACAAAGGTTCAGGTACCAGCATCCATGAGGCGGGTTACAACAAGCTATAACTCCAATTCTCTTCTGGCCTACACAGGCACCTGCTTGTACACAGTACACATGTATACAATAAAGTAAATAAATACTTAAAGTGGGGTTAAGAAATTGAGGCATATATTAAATTTGTGGGTCGTTTGGTTTGGTTTGGTCTGGTTACGTTTTGGAAACAAGGTCTTTCTGTGTAGCCCCAGCTGTCCTAGAACTCACTCTGTATCCCAGACTGGCCTTGAACTCAGAGATCCTCTGCCTACCTCTGCCTCACAAATGCTGAGATTAAAGGCATGGGAATTTTTTAATGCATATTTATTCTCTGTGAATGTGTGTGGGTTGTGCATGCCAAGGTGTTTATGTGGAAGTCAGAGGACAATTTGTGAGTTGGTTCTCTCCACATGATTCCAAGGATCTAACTCAGGTCATCAGACATGGCAGCTGAATGGGAAAAAACAAGATAAATAAACAAATAGATAGGAAGGAAGGGAGGGAGGGAGGGAGGTGGGAGGGAGGGAGGGAAGGAAGTGTTTTTGGCACCAGATGAATAAAATGGGTGCAGTAAAGAAACCAAAATAGCTTTTCCATGAGTAAAGGGTAAAGTTTATTCCAAATACCAAGGCTGTCTCTTGGAAAGTGGTGGCTGGGGGGTTGACTGGATTAATGGATGTGATTTCTAGTGCTATGAAAACATCACTGAAGAATGCTTTAGCTGGTTCAGGGTCTGAGTGCAGGTGGCTTATATAGGGATTCCTACAGGAGGCAGGTATTCAGGTAGGTTAAGTTACCAGAAAAGCAGCCAAAACTCTGTCCTACTGGAACACTTAGACACTTGCAGAAACAATTCTTAACACTTCTACTGAAGTGTGACAAATCCGAGATATTGTGTTCATACTCCTGTAAATGAGGGTCAGGTTCTCCCTCTAGTCAGGTTGCATGTAGTTAGTCAGGGAGCCACAAGGGGAGATGAAGAGATTCTAAATGGTTTAATTTTTAGTTTTAGTTTAGGTGTTTGGGGATTAGTAGCAGAGGTTTTACAGTGTGGTATATATACTAAAATCCACTATATCAGACATTTCACAGGTTTGATGTGTGAATTCTGTTTCAACATCCAGGTATAAAAGGGGTGGTATGTTAAAGCAACCAGTAAACTTCTCCCACAGTACACCCCATTCAGCCTCCATCGTCTTGTGTATTACACTTTTTTGTCTGAGCACAGTGACTGATAGTCGTTTTTTTTTTTTTTTAAACAATAAAATAAAGAAAAATGCCAGCAACTAGAAGGTTAGCAGGACAGCCTATATTCTTTACTCTTGGAAACTGTACTGATGCCACGGGGAATTTTTTTTTTTAATCTCCACCCTTTTCTATTTATTACAGATTTTACCTTCGATGAGCCCTTCTGTGGTCAGCCCTTGCCCCTAAACATCAGCAAGCATTCCCATGAATACTTCTTTCCCCTTACATTGCACTAATCCCAGCTCTTAATGATTCTTGAGCTGTCACCTTCTTCCTGTGTAGCCTCTCCTCTCCTGGACTGATTTCTTAGTGGCTTGAAGAGTCCAAAGCAAGAGAGCAGCAGCCATTGCATTACCTCGGGTCACTAGGAACCAGAAACACTGCTTTCCACACTGATTGAGAGACGAGTAGACTCAGATATCCAGAATGACCAACAAGCCTTGCTAGGCTGTTCTGGAAAGATGTCATGTTCCAGGTAATGGGAGAAGACTCTCCTGTAGGAAGGGAATGTGACTCCAGAGTTCAGGGGGAATTTGGAAAACCAAGGTCTACCCAGATGGTTTTCGTTCCTTCCAACTAGAGCACCAGTTCAGACAAGGACTTCTAGGCATGGCATTTGAGAATTTGGTCTCCTTTATAACCTTTATAGTCCCTGGACCTGATTTTGAGCACATTTTGCTGCCTGTGCACTGGATGCATCTAAATGTTTCTGGGACATCTGAGATAACAGTGGCTAAACAGAATCTGCCTTCTCTTCATCCCATTTGTGTGTGTGTGTGTGTGTGTGTGGTGTGGTGTGTTTTGGGTTGTAGTTTGTGGGGGGGCAATTCAAGACAGGGTTTTTCTGTATAGCGCTCTTGCTCTATAGACCAGGCTGGCCTTAAACTCTGCCTCCTGAGTGCTGAGGAGATTAGAGGCATGTACAACCACTGCCTGACTTTATCCCAATTTTTAAATTGTGAGTGCTGGGTGCCCAGAGTTCTTTTCTAGGGATGTTTCTGGGTCAGGTTTGCTATTTGGACTTGTTCCAAATCCTGGAGATTTGGTTTAAGTACTTGGGAGTACAGGGGCGGATCCCTGGAAGGACAAAGGCAAAGGATGAGGGGTGGGAAAGAAGAATGTTAGCACTGGGGAACACCTTGCTTGGTCCCACTGGGGAGTGAGGATACTGGGAATGTACCCTCTTTATGGGGATGAGGATTGTGCCTGGATTGCTAAACCTAGGCATTAATTGGACCTGGGCCAAACAAAAACAAACATTCCTGGACTAGGTCTTTGCAATTCAATGTCAAGCCCATTTATTGCACATGGCTTTTTTGTTGTTGTTGTTGTTGTTGTCGTCGTTAATTGCAGGGTTTTTCTGAGTGTCACTGACTGCCCTGTACCTCACTTTGTAGACTCAGCTGGCCTCAAACTCACAGAGATCCTCTGGCCTCTGCCTCCTGAGTGCTGGGACTAAAGGTGTGCACCACCACTGACTGTATTTAGGTTTTATTTATTTTTTAAAGACAGGGTCTTGCTATAATTGGTAGACTGGCCTTGAAATCTTGATCTTAGTGCCTTCATTTCCTGGGTGCTTTTCTTTATGTTTTTTTTTTTGTTTGTTTGTTTGTTTGTTTTAGAGTTTGTTCATAGTACTTCTCTTAGCAATGGCAGTTCCAGGGTGGGTAGGGGAGTGGCTTTTACAGAAAAGTGTTAATGTTGCTAATCTCAGACTTGTCAGGCTGCCTTCTGATTCTCTCAGAACACAGGAAGTATGTGAAGCCATCTAAAGCTATCTCCCACTGACACCCTTCTTCATTTGCACTTGCAAAATACAAAACTACTTGCTAGGGGAGGGGGTCTAGGCTTGACTTCCCAATAGTAGAGTATCTCACAGCTCTTGTTGCTGGTACCCTGCCTGTTTTGATGAGCCATTGTACTTCTTGGTTTGTGGGAAGAAGACCCGAGAAGCTGGCACCTTTGGCTTCCTCTATGTTGTTACTGATGTAAGTAATAAAGTGCCTGAATCTAAAAAGAGCTCACCATATGTATGTATGTATGTATGTATGTATGTATGTATGTATGTATATATATATGTGTGTGTGTGTGTGTGTGTGTGTATGTCTTGGTGTGCTGCAGTGTACCTAAAAACCTCTCAGGAATCAAGGACTATAACCTGTAACTTCTGTCAAAGCAACTCACAGCCAGCCTTCTGCAGCCTGCACTTTGAGAGCTGTGCAGCCTCACCCAAGTTTGTGTGCCCTTCAGGAGGCAAGGAAGGCAGAATGCTTAACAGCAGTCATCTAAAATACAAAAAAACAAAAATTTTGCTCTCAGGCTCAGTGTATCTTGTCTTCCCAGGGTCTATAGCCATTCTGGTGCACCTGAGGTTCCTGCTGATTCCCTTTACTTCTCCCTTGGGGCTACCCCATAAGTAATGACACCATATCCTTGCTTCAGCCTGCCTCTCCCTGGGTTATTATTTCAGTTATGACACTTTCTCCATATATATATATATATATATATATATATATATATATATATATATTGCTGGGCCTTGTCAGGTGACACGGTATTGAGCAGTTTTACAATATTCGCAATAAAACTGGTCTGGAATTTTCCTTCCTTGGTAAACATCTGTTACTTGAAAGCTGCCAATAATGTTTCTGAGCCCATAAACTAACTTGAAAAAAAAAAAAAAAAAAAAAAAAAAAAAAAGCTTGAGCTCTGATAATATTCAGCAAAACCCTTGAATACTTCAACCAGTGGTTATAATTGCAAACAGTGATCTGAAGTAATCCATTTTAAGAAAGGACAGTAGAGAGAAAAGGGTGGGTGTGGTGTTTGTGAATAATGAACAAACTGTCTCTCTCAGGACAGCTCCCATCAATGTAGTCAAGCCTAAATCTCTTCTTTAGACTAAATGGGGAATTGTAGTGAGATATCCACCCTGCCTGCACCTGTTGCCCATTGGGGGTGGGGGGCAGGTGTGGACATGACCTTCAGGGAGTGGGAGGGCTGGGGCTCGGATGCTGGAACCCAGCTAGTGTTCTTACTTCCTGGTTGGAGACAGAGCATCCTGAGGCATCCTTGAAACTGGAACCTGTGGCGGCGATCATCTATTTCTGGTGTAAGTTATTTCTCCCCAAATAAACATCCATCAACATCAGCCTGTCACTTCCCAGATCCTTATTTACCACGATTTACCACCCAGCAGAGGTTGCATGACTGGGCTTTCTGCTGTTTGTGCTGGGTCTCTGTAGAGCAATGGGGGAGTGTCCTAGAGGTCTACAGTATGAATTCAGTTGTCTGTGTTGTCTTGTAAAGTTCCTTTTAGTAAGCCACTCTCTAATGCTGTTTTGGTTTTATATTTTCATTTTTCTTGTGCTTGATAGCCTTACCCATATTTTTGGACTACAAAATAACAATTTAGGCTTATTCTTTAGATGATTATATATTATCCTAAGTTTTTAATTGCTTTGTTTTCTCACATCTTTTAGGTAATGCATATCCATTATAAGGAAATATCTGATGAGTTCTGGCAAATGTGAATCCCCACATAACTACTACAACAATTGGGAAATAGGATATCTATTTCTCAATGCCCCTGCTATAACTCTCCCAGATCTTGAGTCCTTAGCAACCAGTGGTCTGCTTTTTCTTTTGATAGCTCAATGTGCTTTTTTTTTTTTTTTTTAGAATTCATATGATAATATCATAAGTTAGTTGTTAAACGTGGCTTCTTTCAATCAATAAAGTATATTTAATATTTAAGATCTGCCTGCATCTGAGTGGATGCCATTAATATACCTTGTTTGTTGTTGGGAAGTATCCAGTGTGTGGTCTCTCATAGCTTGTTTATCCAACCAAATCTCAAGAGTATTTCCAACAATATTTAGTAAACTTCATACATAAAAACATTTTTTTTTTTTAAATTTGCTTGAGTGCCTGCTGTGTGTCATTTGAGAGCCAGCATGAACAAAGTAATGTGTGCCTTCATGGAGCTGAAAAGGGGTTCTAAAATACAAATCATAGTAGCTAAATTACACAATTATATGCATTAGTTCCTATGGCTCCTCTAACAAATTGCACAGTCGATGGCTTAAGGTAACAGAAATTTGATTTTACATACAGAAGCCAGAATCCCTAAGTCAAGATCTGGTAAGTTGGGTCATGCTGTGTTCTGCGAGATGTGCCCCAAGGGCCTCTCCTGGTGGTTGCCGGGGACCCATTTGTTCAGTGACTTAAAAACCACATCGCTTGGAGCGTTGTGCTACCCTCACATCTCCTTCTTTTCTGTGTTTTCTTTTCTAAGGACACTTATAATTGGATTTAGTGTCCATACTAATCCAGAATGGTCTCATCTTGAGACTCTCAGTTACATCCGGAAAAAAAAAAAAAAAAAAAAAACCTTTAGGTTCTAGGTGGACACATTTTAGGGTTTACTACAGAAATTCCTGCCAAGTGTTAAACAGTGGTAACAGAGCAGCAGAATAATTAGAGGTGGAGTGCTGGAAGACTGTAGATGTAACTTCAGTAAAGTGGTCAGAACAAGCCAGTGATGAACAAGGCGGGACAAAAGCAGTGGGCAATGCTGTCTGAAGTCAAGAGAACCCCACATCGCAGGCACTGCTCAGGAGGGGCACTCACTCGGGAAAGGGCAGGGAAGGGTATGCCTGTGAGACAGCTGTAAGTACTCAAGGTGCATTGATTAGGGACAGGGTCTCACTGGGTAGCCCTTGCTGTCTGGGAACCTGCTTTGTTGACCAGGTAGACCTAAATTCACAGATATCCATTTGCCTCTGTCTCCCAAGAGCTGGGATTTATTTTATATGTATGAGTGTTTTTTTAAAGATTTTATTTATTATGTATAAAGTTTTCTGGCATGTATTCTTTCATGCTAAAAGTAGGCACCAAATCTCATCATAGATTGTTGTGAGCCACCATGTGGTTGTTGAGAATTGAACTCAGGGCCTCTGGAAGAGCAGTCAGTGCTCTTAATTTCTGAGCCATTTCTCTGGCCTCATGTATGAGTGTTTTGCCTGCATGTTTTTGTGTACCCCATGTATACCTGGTGGTTTGGGGGGACCAAAAGAGGGTGTTGAATCCTCTGGATCTGAAGTTACAGATGGGCTGTGACCTGCCATGTATGTGCTGGGAACAGAACCCACGTCCTCTGCAAGAGTAAAAAGTGTCCTTAACTACTGAGCCACGAGGTCCGGATTTTATATTTAAGGACATGGAAAGCTTTTGCAAGGTGGATAACCTTCGAATAATGAAAAATTGACAATAACATTAAAAGTCGTTTGAGAGTAAGGTGATACAAGTAAGAAGTAGCAGGTTACACTAGAAGTGTTCAGGTGGGAAGAATGTCTGAGACTCAGCAGACTGCAGAGTACACACACCACAGGATAGGGTTCAGAGATCCTGCCTCAGGATTCCTCCAGAGCCCAGATGAAGAAACACCCATTATTTGTGCCCACAGAGCCCCTGTCTCTTTCCCACATACTTTCTCCAAAAGCACTCTCCTGACTAATAGCACTGTGGTTCATCTGGGCTGTCAGTTTTTGTCATAGTTTGTAACTATAATGGGATTATTCACCCTATATATTCCACTAAGTCCTGCTCCATCCACCCCTGGAGTGAGATTTCTGAGGATTCATTTCTGTTTTACAGAGAGAAATCATTTGCTTGTTCTCGTGGTTATATAACATTGTCTTATGTGAACAGCCTATCATTTAATCATCTGCTTTACTACTGATGCACATTTGGAGTTTTCCACTTTGGGGTAGAACAAAGAATTATATAAACAAAGTGTGGTGTCGTGTGGATATTCAGCAGTAATGGATACTGCTCAGAGTCTCTCCAAGTTGCCAACACTGTAGAAGAGCTTGGTTCTGTGTATGTTTTGGAGGTAAAACAGCCTATCCACGTGTCTCACAGAAGAGAACTAGGGTTAACTCCAAGTGTTTGCAGCTGGGCCACTGCTAGGTAAGGCTCGGTATCAGCTGGACCAGAAGCAGGGATTTGGGAGTGTAGGTGAAAAGAAGAGAAAGGTGGGAATTTTGTTCTATATAATCCTGAGATGTCAAATGAGGTATCAAAAAAGGGGTAAACATTCAAGTCCCAACCTCAACAGCTTGGTCTGGATTAGAAACAAAGCAATATGAGCATCCATGGAGGGAATTTAAGCCATGGCAGAGGCAGTCTCACCAAGGGAGTGAGTAGAGATGACAACACAGGATGCCCTGTCACCATGAAATCTGGGATACGGGAGAAGCAGCAAATACAAAACAGTAGAAGCCTCTAAGGCTACAGGGAAACCTCAAGCATCCTTAGAGGCCTGCTCATGAAGCACATCTGGAAGGAGAGATTTGTCCAGGCAACACAGGTCCAGAGGAAGACTGACAAGGTGCCATGTCAGTTAGGCATGTGCACAGGGCATTGCTTGAGACCATGCTAGCTTTGGTATCTTCCCTCCCCCCTCCCCAAGTGAGAATTGGCCTGAGTAATTAGAGGAAGTATAAGAGAAATAGGGCTGCCACTAGGTACACATGAGAATGTGCTCTAAGCAAGGACATGAACGCAGTAAGGGAGCTCGCCATGGGATGTCTGAAAAGAGGACACAGCAGTGTAGACATGAAGTATCGATGGAACAGCAGGTGGCATGCTGTGCCTGGAACTGTGAGCAGGGAAAATAGTGGGAAAGTTGGCCAGGGAAGCAATGAAGGGCCAGGTCACATAGCCTCTCAGAGGTCACTGCAAGTGCTTTTGTCCATTGTGCCGAAACGGGGAAGCTCCTCAGAAGTTTAGGGCCCAAGGGTGACATATTTTGTCTTAATTCGATAAGCTTCAACATCATGATTAGTAGTGATGTGTCACATGCTTCCACTTTAATCTCCAGAGTACAGTGAGTTCTCCTGTTGCCCCTAAGTCATATCAGCATTGTGCTGGAGGTCTAAACCAGAACAGAAGGCTAGAAAACAAAATGGCCAGCATTTATAGATGGTATGGCTTAGAGATGACAGGATTGTGCATGTTAAAGACAGCACTGCAGGGTTATAAAAGGAGAGCCTGGCACTGCTAGAGCCTACCATACCACTTGGTGGAAGTTTCCATCTGTAGGAAAACTACAGTTTGATTTGAGTGGCCTTTACAGCACCAGTTGACACACTGACTGAAGCCCACAATCATCACAGAGGATGTAAGTTTTCTCTGTGACTGACAGATCAAACTCACAAAAGATTCGGTGAGTGGAGCAACACATTGGACCCAGTAAATGTAGCATGCACACCCTCTTTGCTCGGTATCCCATCTTCTTAAGCACAGCATTGGTGTGCTATCATGGAAATCAAAGCCTAATGGCTGGTTCTAAAACAGTCTAGTTTTATAAAATCCCCAAATGCTATGTCCAGAGTAGTGAAAATGTACAGGTTATAGCTACATATAGCATGTCTGACAAGTAGAGAAAGTAAAACATGAAAAAGATGTTATAAAATTCAGATCTACATAAATCAATGGTATGTGGGAAGGTATAGTAGTATCTTGCCTTGTTCCTGTGACCAAATACTTGACATAGCAAAACGAAAGCAATAACAGAAAAACACTTAAGGGAAATAGGGCTTATTTTGGATATATAGTATGTCTTGCTAGGAAAAGCCTGGTAGCAGGAGTGTGAATCCTTTCCATTGCCTCTGTAGTCAGGAAGCAAGTGAGGCCAGAGCATAAAACTTCAAAGCCTGACCCTAGTGGTCCTCTTCCTCCAGCAAGACTCCACCTCCTAGGGGTTCAACAATGTGCCAAAACAGACTACTGAGGAGCAAACTGCCCATCACACAAGTCTATGGTGGCAGTTTACATTCAAACCACAGCAGAATAAAAATCCTGAAAAAAAAAGGTAATAAAATTCTAAAATCTGTATTTTAAAAAGTTGGATTATATAATCTGGGGGGGGGAGGACTGTGTAAAGTTGAAGTAGATAGGGTATATCCTTGAATCCTGAAGGCTTTGTATTTTGTTGCCTGTGTGTTAATTATGTAAACATTTGCTTTGTTAAGTTATTCAACTTAATTTGACTTTTCAGAGGTTGTGACATGCCACAAGGAAAAATATTGCATAAATGAAAACAAAACAATAGACATCAATAAAAAATAAGAAACTGTATATGTTATATATTAAGAAATGGAAACAAAAATCAGAAGAGAAACTGTGGAAGAGTATCGTTCCTTGTAATACTGCAGGAAATATGTTTAACAAATTGCTCCTAGATAGTTCTTGAGCTATTTCCAGGCAATGTGGCATCTCAGCAAGCAGGGGAAAGTTTTGGACTCCTTGAATGCATGAGAAGAAATCTGTGTGGCATGTATAACAAAACTATCTTCAATGTAATTCAGAGTGATGGTGCACACTTATAATCCTAGCACTCCAAGGAGAGGCAGGATATGCAATCTCTCTCTCTCACTTTCTCTGTCTCTCTCTCTATCTCTCTCTCCCTCCTTTCCTTCCCCTCCCTCCCCACTTACTTGATGATCTGAATTTATTTTGCAGAGGAAATTTTAAAAGTAGAAAAATCAGAAGTTGACAGTAAATGGTGGCAGTGATGGTATTGGGAGATTGGAAAATGGAGGAGTGGTACAGAAGGGAAAAGTTCAATGATATACATAAAGGTTAATAAAATGATTGATGCAGATGGTGGTGTACACCTTTAATCCCAGCACAGAGAGGCAAGCAGAAGGCCAGCCTGGTCTACAGAGTGAGTTCCAGGACAGCCAAGGCTTATACAGAGAAACCCTGTCGCTAAAAACCGAAAATAATTAAAATAAGATGAGTGACAGGGAAGTACTGATAGGACTCTTGCTTCCTGAAAAGGGCAGTATGTACCTGTTGCCATGACATCCTTAAGATGCCAGATACTTAGGGACAACCTATCAACCTCATTTTTCCCCCTTGAGACAAGCATCTGTAGATTTGGGATGTTGAGGTTATTGTTTTATTTTTTAAGACAAGACTGCTGTTTAATCCAGTTTGGATGTGATTGTGATGATATCTTGCTTGCACAAATAAGGGCTGTCTGAAGGTCAGAGAATGGAGCTTGCCACTAGCTAACCATAGAGATCTGGAGGTCTGTACAGACAGAAAGGAAGTGAAGTAGCTGGGCGGAAACAGGATATAAGCTGGGAGAAATTGAAATTGCTCTCTTGACTGCTGAAGCACTAAGGAGATAAGGTGTGACGGCGGCTTGCTCCTTCTCTCTGATTGCTCAGCATTTTCCTCTATATATGACTCCAGGTTTTTACTACTTAGACCAATTAAGAGCTCCATTTACAAGTATGTGATCTCTTGATTCTCCTAGTTTGACTTCCCAAGTGAGTGCTGGGAGATCAGGCATGTGCCATCTCTCCCGGCTTGCTTTTATTTTTTAAAAGTCTCACAAATGATTCTGATGTGCAGTCAAGTATAAAATCTAATATGCCCAGTTGGGATGCCTATGAACCGAGAGAGAGAGAAGGCCAGCCTATAATCACTAAGAGTACAAAAGCGGCACACGTACCTTGATAGTAACCAAAAGCTCTCTAATTGAACTTACCTGCTCAACAATATAGAAAGCATGCCTGGTACTAGAAACGTAGCCAACTACCCAAGGCTAGTTAAGTATTGGTCTTAGAGGATAAATTACAACCACCACTGTACTAAAACAACATAATTCCTAACTACATTATAAATATTTGTTCATATACTCACATATGTAAGTGTAGTCCTCACCCTCATCCAAGGAACTTCTTTTTTGCAGTCAACAGAAACCACTACATAAAAACCACAGCTAAGTAAAATGCCTAATTGTGGGAACACAATCCCAAGGAGTACATGTACAAAACAATTCCTGAAAGTAAGGCTTTTGGGGACTTTGCAGAAGGAGGGGTGGAGAGATTGATAAGAGTCAGGTGTTGAGAGAATGCTGTGAGAATGTGCCTCCTAGTAATGTCAGAAGCTACACCTATAATTTCTCTCCAACATGACTGCCTAAGTATGCAGCTACAGTGGCCTGGAGGAAGCTCCCAAGGCTTCAACTCTATACAACTACAGGCAACCAAGGAATACTGAGAAATAATCTTCTCCAGGGAAGAGCACACCAGTTGATTATCCAATACTATGTGGTCAACACTGAAAACATAATACAAGTAACACTATACTGACTAAGCATGCTGTATTTAAGAATGTATATGTGCATGCATATTTACTTGTATGTATGTGTGTGCATGTAGCAACCACTGATAAAAAAAAAGGCCATGAATTCTAAAGCTAAAGGAGGGGGTATATGGGAGGGCTTGGAGGGAGGGAAGGGTAGGAGAAATGTTTTAAATATATTGTAATTTCAAAAACTAAAAGATTTTTTTTTAGGCCAGTATGTTTTTAATATCTCAACATGCCTGTAAAATCCCTGGTACTCTTTAAAATGGACCTGAGTGTCTGTACAAGCCCCCCCCCAACACACACACACACACACACACACACACACACACACACACCATGATGCCCACATTTTATGACATTTATTTTGAGTATTCAGAGGTGAAAGGGATCCAATATACTTTCAGCCCTGAGCTTGTGAAACAAAGCACATGTGTTTCCTGGCAACGTGGGTCTTACAGCTTCTGCTGTTGTGAGATGAAAGAGCAAACACACCAGCCCAGCAGAACTCAGTGATACTCCTTGGGGCTTACTAGTGGAGCCAGCATGGCCCCAACAACATTTTGACCCTGGAAAATATTTCCACAGTGTTCCAGCTATTTTCCCCAGCAGACCATGCCTTCAAGTTAGTCTTGATTCTTGTTCCCATCAAAAATAGTTGAGGTGAAGGAGTAAATTTAGCCAAGACCAACAAAATCTCTGAAGGCCTCACCACGGTTCTCTCAGTCCCCTGTTTCCATAACACGTGGCTGGGTCTTGCCAAACCCATCTCAATCAGCTGAGTGGTCATGGTGAGAAGCCAGAGTGTTTTCTAAATAAGCTTATTCCTACATCTGCTTGAACTGACCTGGAAAATATATTTGTTCCATTTGGGCCTTTCTGAGCAAACAATGTCCACTTTGTGTTGTGTATACCACCTAATTATTTCAGATTCCACAGCGTCAATTCACAGAAAATGATCCAGGCTACTTATACTCTTTTCCCAGTTGTCCTTTGGAGGTGAGTATACACACTAAGGAACACACTATACTGAAGTTATCTTAGTTGAAGTCTTAGAGAGCTATGCATTTTTATGTCTGTATGTTAAAGAAATAGATGTTTATTGTAGCATTTCCCCCACATTGTTTTTAGATTAAGACCTCTTTGCTTTCAATCTTATAATTGTTTGATTTTTCTTTCCTCAACTTTGTCAGTCTCACAGCAGAAACAGCAGGAAACAGCCAGAGCCTGTAGCTGTCACCCCAGACCCAGCTCTGTGGTTGCCACCTTGCCTTCAGTTCTGGCTAGCAATTTCTTGCTGCCCTGGGGACTGTCTGCCTCTTAATACTTTTTTTTTTTACATAATCTAAATTGCTTGGAATTGTTCAGAGAAGAGTCAGGACTGACTGTCCCCCATTTTTAAAATGCAAAATATAGACTGAGAAAGGTTATATACTTTTCCAAAAGCATGCATTTTCCCCTAAATTTTGTCAATAACAAGTACAACTATTATATAAGTGAATTTTATCCTGTCACTGTGTGCACATACATATGTCATATGAAGATTAAATTAAACAATACTCTACAAATAACCAGAGGAAAATATAGAAAGAATAATATTATCTCAAAATGAAACAATTAGACTCTCCTCAAATTTGGAATGATCCTTGTTCCTTTGCCTTGCTAAGTGCTGGATTACAGGCATTCCATCACACTCAACCTTTCTTTTGTTCTTTGTATTGGTGATGAATTTTTAACAATGTTTCCTTCACCAGACTATGTAAGAATATGAGCAATTTGCCAGGCATTGGTGGCTCATGCCTTTAATCCCAGCACTCAGGAGGCAGAGGCAGGCAGATCTCTGAGGTCCAGGCCAGCCTAATCTACAGAGTTAGTTCTAAGATAGGCTCCAAAGCCACAGAGAAACCTTGTCTTGAAAGACAAAACAAAACCAACAAAAAAAGCAACATTTTTCATAACAGCATGAAACTGTAAGTAATCCAAATATATGTCAGTAGCAAAGCATTTAAGTATAAAGCATTTAATTGTATAAGTACTGGCATAAAAAAGAAAGTAAGAATGAAAGAAAAACTCTAAAACTATAGCTCTAACACCAATGTAAATGTGAGGTCAGTTACCAAAGAAAAACCACTGCCATAATGTGAAGTTTGAATGTAGATAAAATTAAGATGTTTTCAGGAGTTTGTGCTTAGTGGATTTACAGAAAAGTAAGGAAGGATCTGTAGAGACCTAGATGTCATTACCACCATATTCCTTTGTAAAATAAATAAATAAATAAATGCATAAACGGAGTGATGAACAGAGGCTACAAATGTAGGCTACAAATTTATATAAAGAGTTGGTGGCCTGTAGACCTAAGAGGTTTTAAAAGTGGTTAGTAGACCTTGAGGGTATGTGTAAACAGAGAAAGGGAGGGAACATGGAGGAGAAGGAGATCTATAAGTAATTCCACGAAGAGAAAGGTGACTGTTACGGAGTTCCTGAAGCCCAAGAAAGAAGTGAGAGCACATGCCGAAGATAACAGGAAAGGAAAAGTAATCTTCAGGTAGGAGAGAGTTTCCCCTTAGCCATCTATGTAATTATATGGGACCTTTGCTAAGCAATAAGTGGGATAAGAGATGTGGGAAGTATCATTTGAGGCACACAGAGATAAGATGACCCAGAGCCACAGGTCAACACCTCTAACAGAGATGCTGACATCTTGCACCTGGGCTTGCCCAAGGATCCAGAGCTCTTGGGGTTTGTACTGCAGAAGGAATGGGGGAAATGTGGGTAGGAGCAAGATGTTTAAACTGATGGACTACCTGTGAGGTCTAGACAGAAATGGAAACTTTGGAAAAACAGGGAGGGCCAGAAGCAGGGTTTGGTGAGACAGCAGAACCTGGAGCCCATGAGACAGAAATGTGAAACAGGAGCCCAGGTCTGATGAAGGGACATGAATTTCCCATCCTGTAGTGATTGTTGCCTTAAGGGATGGAGTCACCTTTGATACATGTGACTGACCTTCCTGGCAGAGGATGAGGTGCTGTAGCTCTGGAGAACCCTGACATGCCCTTGGTCAGCACCCAAAGAAGGAGCAGAGGCAATGAGAAAGTCACATCCTTTTCTGAGGAAGCAGTGCAGCATGCAACATAGGGCTCCATCCCACGCAGCTGCCTGCAGTCTAAACATAGAGAGGAATACTGCATGGCAGGTGTTATCACTGAACTTCCAGGCCAGGACTGCCTAGTGGAAATTGTACAATGATGTTCTATGTCTTTCCAGTCCACACACAGAAGCCACCAGCTACAAGTGGCTAAATGATTGCTATAATTAACAATAAATTCCAGGCTCTTTCTTGACAAAAATAGGCTGAGCTGCAAGTTTGTGGTGCTGAGGAACACTTGGCAACTGAAATTCCAAATGAAAATGCAATGTACACTAGTTACTGTAGTGAGGCTACTCTGGACGTAATATTAAAATCCTGGAGACTATAAGGATTTGGGAAGCTTCTGAAAATGTCAGAGTACCTAGTGTGAGACATATGACCTAGGAAATACAGGAGAAGAGCCATTTTAAAATTCTTAATATCTATCTAAAAATACATAAGAAAAACAATAGCCCCATATACATAATAATATCAATGTTTCAGTTTTACTTTCAAAATTTTTTATTTATTAAATGTGCATGCATTTGTTCCTGAGTGACAGGAGCCTTCAGAACCGAGAAGAAGGTATCAGATCCCTTGTTAAAAGAATTACAGATAGTTGTGAACCACCATGTGGGTGCTAGGAACTGAACCTTGGGTCCTCTAACTGCACTTAACCACTGAGCTAGCTCTTGGTGCCCCAGGCCCTGCAGAACTGCATTTGTTCTGAAAAGTGAATTGTATGTGTTCCTTTGGGACTGTGGCTGATATGTCCTATTCATCCTTAGAGGTAGGTTTCTCACCTGCAGCAAAATGCTATGTATTTTTAGACTTAAGAGTTAAAACTCTGTTTTCTAGAACCCAGGTATGCAAGGGTCAAATTCCTCAGGGCTCATTTAAAAAAAAAGTCCTCAAAACTTTCCAAACAAAGCTAAGGAGTGAGTTTGGACTTTATCTTGTGGGGAACTAGAAGCTCTAGATAGTAGTTAGGCAACAATGAAAATCAGCAAGATGAACAAATGATTGAAAGCTGCATGGCCTACATATTAATAAGGTAAGAATTTAGAATCCCGGGATGCACTTAGTGGCCCACACCCATGCAGTCATGGCCCCTTCTTCTCCTCTTTAGGAAAGTGCATAACATGAACTTCAGTGTTGCTATTGTCATAGATGCTGTAAAAGTAAAGTCTGAAGAAAGGGTTCTCCCGCAAGCCAGAGTAGGCTTCTCTGAGCACTAAAGCTTGTCTGAAAACTCAGCTTCTGGGACACCAAGCACCCAAAAGAGAAACAAACACATCAAAGAGCTGAGTTTGCTCTACCGCCCAATCCTCTACAGAGCTCTGAGTAACCAGTTAGGGCATGTGGAGGGATTTTGAGAATTTGTTTTATTAAATACAGTCATTGCTGAGGACTAAGTTATTGTATAAATATCTAAAGCAGAAGTAAAAGTTAAAAATCATTTCCAGTTATTTGCTACTCTTTACTATAGGCTAAGCTCTTGTGGCTACCCATGTCACTGTACCTGCATGGGGAGAACTCAACATGATGGTTTGCCACTAAATGTCTTCTCCCCAACCCCAACTAGTGATATATTGGAAGCTCAAAATAGCACAGAGTTGGGGTATTTGCACAAGCAGATGAGAGATTTTTCTGCAAAAAGGTAATATACATCTGTCAGTCTACCATTAATGTTCACACAGTACATCACTCTCTCCGAGTAGAGGTCCCCCACGACCACCCACTTTGTAAGTATAGTAGTCCATCACTCAATGAATCATCTCAGAAAAAAGTTACCAAGTGCATGTTTAGGGTGGTGTGGTGATGTGACTACTTTATTTGCATTTACTTGGACTGGGTAGTTTTTTATATTACACACACACACACACACACACACACACACACCACAGAGACACAAAGGCAGAGATTTTCAGTTACTGGGCCTCACATATTGGGATCGCTTCCCAAGGAAGGCTAAGACCAGATGCTGGCCTGGTCCCTGGGGTAAGGACTAAAAGAAGGGCACTGCCACCATTGTACCAACAAATCCCATGGTAACTGTCCTGGGTATCTTTCTGAGGTGTCCAGTTCCTAAATGTCACTATGTGGCTAAGAATCCTATAGGAGAACTTATTTGTGATACACAAAACATAAGTACATAGCTGGAGGCAGCAATAGCTGTTTTATACAAACTATTCACCATCGTGCCGTTAGGTAGACCCTCTACCAGGATGGCTGGGGCTGGAGATGGCTCATTGGGTAAAAGGTCAGGGACAGTGGCACATGACTATTTCTCCCAATACTGAGGAGAGGGAAAATATGGAGACAGGAGGATCCCTGCAGTGCATTAACCAGCCAGCCTAGCAGAATCCTTGAGATCCAGGTTCAGTGAAGGGCAGTTTGTGGGCAGTAACTCATTCACTGCTGAGATTAGCTTTGCGAAGGGGTTGACTCCTCAGGAATATCTTCATAAACTTGGACTTCATAAGGAAGAAGTTGGGCTTTTTGTTGTTGTTTGGGATTTTTTGTTTTGTTTTTGTTTGCTTTTTGTTTTTGTTTTTTGAGACAGGATCTCTCTGTAATCACTATGTTAAACCAGGCTGGTCTCGAACTCACAGATTCTTCTGTCTCTCAAGTGCTAGAATTAAAGGCATCTACTACTCTCCTGGTAGGAAAAGATTGTGTAAAGTAAGACATGAGGGGAAAAAAGGGTCATAAAGACAACTATTTAAAAAAGATTGATAGATTTGTGTGTTTTTAATATTTATTTTTATTTTTGTGTATATGTCTGTGTGTATATACAAGCACTTGCATACAGGTGCCCTCAAAAAAAAAAAAAAAAAAAAAAAAAAAAAAAAAAGAAGCCATCAGATCCCCTACTATACCTGGAGCTACAGGTGGTAGTGAGCTCATCATATGGATGCTGGAAACTAAACTCTATTCCTTCTGCTTACTTGTTTACTTTTTGAGATAGGGTCTCCAATAACAGGCTAGCCTTGAACTTGCTATGTAGCTGTGTAGCTGAGGATGACCTTGAACCTCTGATCTTCCTGTTTCTACCTCCCAAGTTCTGGGAATATAGGTATATACCACCATACATACACAGTTTATGGAGAGCTAGGAATAAATCCCAGGGTCGAATGCATATTAGGCAAGCACTCTAAACACTGAGCTACACACATCTCCAGCACAAATTGAACTTTCTTGAAGTTAAGAATTCTCTCCAACAGAATACACTTAAAATGGGCCAGAAAGGCAACACAGTAAGAAATGAAACAGTTGGTATATAAAGCAGACATAGGGCCGATAGCCAAAGTAGGGAAACAAATGCAAATCAGTAGAAAAAGACAGCCCAGTATAAACCTATCAAGGGCTCAGGCAGACATTTCAGAAACCCCGTGCTCTTTTGATGGCCCAGTAAGCAAGTGAACAGGTTGCAGACTTGTCAGTTGTCAGGGAAATCAACAGGCAAAAGGAAACATCAGTGCACAGTCATAAGTCTACACAAAAGTCTAAAACTGGAACGGAACGGCAGTGCCAGTAAAATGGTAAGGTCACTTGCTTGGCTCCTACAAATTGTCTCTGACTTCAACTCATTCTGTGGCTCCTGCCCCCAATAAATGCTTTTTTAAAACACACACACACAAACACATACACATACACAAACACACACACACACACACAGAGAGAGAGAGAGAGAGAAAGAGAGAGAGAGAGAGAGAGAGGAACATGCTACAATGTACACACTAGTTCTGTTCATAGTAGCCGCAAACTGGAATAACACAAATATCCATCAGCAATAGACTGGAACTAGGCATGGGGGGAAACAGACAGGGGTGGGGTGGGGGAAACGTATAATCTGAAGCATAAATAGCCTGAGTGCCTTCTGCTCTTTTGTGCCTGCTTTCTTTACTGTTTGAAGGTGAAAAGTTCTGGGATAGGTAGTTTAAGCTTGTGGGGGTGGAGTAGCAGGGATTTCTTTTTGTTTTCTATTGCAGATGAAACAGTCAGAGGTATTAAATGACTTGCCCCAAGTCAGAGAACTTAACCAGTGGTGGAGTGGAGACACAGACCCAAAGCCATAGTCCCTACTTCACATGACCTGTCAGGCCTACATGACCCAAAATGGATGACATTCCCCTATATATGGAGTTCGGGTGGGGGGGGATGGGAGGGGAGGGTGATTAGGGTGCATGTGAGAGGGCAGAGAGGGAAAAAGGGAGGGAGGGAGAGAGGAGAGAGGGGACTGGGATTGACATGTAAAATAATCAATTAAATAAAAAAATGCTTTGACTCCAAAATTTAAGGTCAAGGACAAGTTACTGGGCAAAAGGATTTCTATTTTTGTTTCCACAGAAAATGAAAAGCTGTGGATTCCTTCCAGACTAATGTGGTTTGATCAAGCCAGACTGCCTGAAACAGAGTACCAGGTGATCCTACATTCAAAACAGCTGGACAATGCAGACTTACAGACTACAGCCAGGATTTCTGCATCTTCTTAGAATCCCCTAAGACAGCACCCCTTACCAGCAGGAAGTAGTTTGGAAAGAACGATGTCCAAATTCCCAAATATTGTCTATACATGTTTGTTTTCATTTAAATGGACTTGTTTATAAAAAATAAATAAATAGATAGATAAAAATTTAAAAATATATTATTATGCTCTATAAAACAGAAATATTGTAAAAAGAGTGAATACGGTAACTTCCTTCCACTTTTGTCATATATATCTCTCCTCCAACTAGAATGCTTCCATTTGCATTGCTAAACTCACAACATATTCCTCTGTCTTAGATCCCCACCAGCTCCCAATCACTCTGAACTGACACACCTGAAATTTGGCTTCCCTTGTAACTCACTACAAAGGGTACTCAATTCTTCCTGAAAGATGGATATTGTTGTTCATTTGCTACAGCAGTTAGCAATGAAACACAAACAAGAAACTCAATGAGGCCACCTGGAGTTCATTGTTGGAGGGAAAAGAAGGGTGGTGAAAAAAGTTAGCCAACACAGAGCAGAGAAGAGGGAGAGAAGAGGTATCCATGGTGTGGCCATGTTGGGCATGCATGTCCTGCCCATAGTTTGGGGGCAAGGTCAGCACAATGCCAAGATTGCAACATATATGCTTTTGATAAGCTGTCTCAAGAGGCTTCCCTCCTCTTCAGTAATAACCCTATCCAGAATTTCCTGTGATAAAGAAAATGGTTGGTAAAGGTCTGGAGCCAATAGGAATAAAGCAAAACTCAACACAACAAAACTAACTAGGATGTTAAAACTCACATAAATTCAAATTTTGCAGAAAGATCTCTAAATAATCAAAATCAGGAAGAACCTGTGCTATCCCAGTAAGAATGACTAAATATTATTCTTTCTATTTATCATTATGTTTGCTCATGATGTGCATTTGAGGAATGCAGATGCCATAAGATATATCTTCTATGGATGTGTTCTGGTGATTGAGCTCATGTCTTCAGGCATATATCATGGAGGTGCAGATGCCTATACCTACTAAGTTTCCCATACAAGCCCCTAAATATCTGTATGCCTGCTGTCTCAAATAAGGCAGCAACACCCGTACCTCTTGTTCTCACTGCAGAAAGATCAGTGCCATTCAATTTACCCTGATATGATTATTCAGAGCCTCAGCGATTTGTAATAACTATTCCTCATGTATCCCAAATGGTTTTATATTTCCCAAAGGTGAAAATTTAATCCCGGCCCTCAGGAGGCAGAGGCATGTAAATGTTTGAGTTCAAGTCAGACTGGTCTACAGAATAAATGCCAGGGACAGGCACTGCTATACAGAGAAACTGGGTCTTGCAAAAACAGCATATCTTTCATGGGGCTATAATTCAAACAGTGGTATGTGTTTAGTCATTGTATCCTTGTCTTTTTTCCACAGGAATTCCTTGAAAACACAGAATAGCTATGTGACATTGAGGTACTTGTTTGTGAGAAATTAAGAAAAATCAATAAAGTTTAAGCTGTGCTTATGTACACTGTTGTTTTTATGTAAAAGTTGCATGAAAAATTAAAATTATTTCAGAGGTTAATTTGTATAAATTAATGTATTTACCATTCACTTTTTCTAGAACGTTGACAATGTTCTTTAATAGTAAATTCTTCCCAAAAGTAGCCTGAAATATAAGACCAGAATATATATCATATATTAATTGAAATAGTACAGAATGTAAGTTAATATATTAAAAAATTCTAAGAACTATGCCTTATTCAACTAATTTTGTCTTTACTCAATTGAAATTAGACAATAGTATCAATAAGCAAGGATACCTGTCCCCTTATTTTCAAGCAAGAAGGAAAATGCAATCTTATCTTTAGCAGTGAGATTTCTCTAAGTGGGCAGCATCACATACTTGTAGACCATTTTCTGGGGCGTATTCAGCAAAGCCCACTCTTCCTGAGTTAAATTGATGTGCACATCATCGTAGGTCACTGCATCCTAAAATAACCCATACATGTGTAAAAGAGTAAGTGTGATACTCACATTAGAAATGTCTTCTTCTTTTCCAATATAGTTATAAAATCCTGGTACTTCTCACACTTACATCATTACATGGTCTTCATGCTGTATTCACCTAGTCATTTTAGTGGGAAATGAATGGGAGTTAAACATGCACCATTTCTTGGCTCTTCAAATTGCTTATAGCCCTGAGAAAGAAATCACAATGAAGAGTCATAAAGGGAGAGGAAAGCTTGCAGAACAACACTACTGAGAACTCATCTGAGAAACTATATCATAGGCCCAGCCTATCACAGCAATACCCCAGACCCTGGTAGTAACTTCTGTCTTTGTGAGGTTTGTATTGTTGTGAAGAGACAACACAGGCCCTGACAACTTTTAAAAACAAAACAAGAACAAACAATAAAATCATTTAATTGAGGAGTCTCAGTTAAAATATCAGAGGTTCAATTAATCATCATTATGGCAGCATACAGGCAGCTAAGGTTCTGGAAGTTATAGTCCTAAAAGCTTAAGCAGTGGCAACAGGAAGTTGACTAATAACACTGTGCAACACCCTGAAGATAAGAAACCTCAATTGTGTGACCCATAGAGTCATACTTCATCTAACAGTGAAAAGCCAACTCTAAAGAAAAAAAAAAAAGGTACACTTCCTCCTACTGTCACTCGTATGATCACAGACTGTGGACTGAGAGCTGTGAAAACTTCATGGCACCAAACTAGACTCCCTGAATGTGGGTGACATTTATGTGACTGATATGGTGAGGGGCCCCTGTCAGTGAAATCAGGATCCATCGCAGGTCCATGAACTGGCTTTTTCGAGGCCACTACTTGTGGTGGGATAATTTGATCATTCTTGATCCATGATGGAGTGCCTTACTGCTTTCTCAGCTTGGTTTGTCAGAGTTAGTAGACTATTGAAAATAGGTCTTTTCCCTTTGAGGAGTAGATGGGGGACCGAAAAAGAAAAAGATACTTTTCTAGATTAGGCCTTGCCTAGTATCTAACATCCAACCCTCCTTCATCCACCCCAGTTTTGAGATCACAGTGTCTAATGTCATGCATGGGCTTCTCAAATTTTTAGGAAGTTTTGAATGAAAAACCTAACTATACGGAAAAATTTTAAAAATTAACTCTTTAAAGAAACAACAAAATTGTTTTGAACATCACAAAATTTAAGCCTAAACATATATCATTTTTTACTTTTACAAAAAAGCCCCATACATTTAGGTAGCTATGTGTAGTGCAAGCTTATAATTGTAGCACTTGGAAGTATGTACCGATGACTGCTATTACCTCCAAGCTAGCCTTGGCTACAAAGCAAGACCCTGCCTCAAAACAAATAAATATAGATAAAGAAACTTAAATGTAACCATCTCATATTTAATTAGTGAAAATTACAAACCAGTGGGATGGTACACGCCTTGCTCAGCATTCATAAACTTGAGACAGGTGTCACAAGTTCAAGGCCAGAAAGGACTGCATTGCTAAGAGCCTATCTTGGAAAAAGAACAAATAAGATGAAAATAAACAAAACATATATTTACTTCACCACAGTTAAAAAGAAGAAAATCATATCTTACCATTCTGGCTGCTTCTGTTGCTGTGCTAAAACACTGACCAAACACAAAGCAGGCCAGAAAGGGGCTTACTTAGCTTACACTCCAGGTCACTGTCCCTAATGAGAATTACAGCAGTGACTCAAGCAGGACAGTGGGAAGAAACTGTGGAGGAATGCAGTTGTCAGCTCATCTCTGGTTCTCTCACTTGCTCACAGTACCTTCTTTATGCAGCGCAGTTCAACCTGGTTCACCCTATGTTGATCAACATAATCTCACACAGATGTAACCAAAGCACAATGGATGAAAACTCAGCCATTAAATTGACAGCTAATGTGAATTACAGCATATTGTAAATTTTCAGATGTCCAAAAAGACCCCAATACTAATTTGCAGCCTACAATGACATACTTCTGTGGTAATTGTCTATAACATTCTGCCTTTAAGTAACTGTCATATTTTTTAATATGTATTTACCACTCTGGAGCTCTAGCGAGGAAACCTGTTATGCTCCTTCATGCTGATAGTTTTTTCTACACATTTCAGGACACAGGACAACCTCATGTCATACTTGAGCAAGTGGGCCAGTGGACAGAGGTATTTAAACTAACAAAATATTTATGCCATACAGTCCTTCCTGTAAGCTGTTTATAAAGGTTAATCCTCTATTATCAAAGGGAGTTTTCTGTACCTCTTTGTCCTTTACAGGTGTAAGTCTAACCGACTAAGTTAAAACCAGTTACAGTCAGGCTGCAGGGCTCTAAGTAAAGCATCCCTCCACAGACTCTCACCTTTTATCCACTTTTCCAGACAGATTAATTAATTACAGGGATAAACCATCACTCAGTCACCTATGTGTTTAAGGCAAGTAACTAAACACAAATTTTGTATACTAAGGTATGCTGAACAGTAAGACAGCCCTCAAATGCTTAGAGATCTAGAGAATAAGGAATTTAAAATGTTTAATTAGAAAGCTCTCATAACAGAAAGACAGGCCAGCTGCTGGCAACACACATTTCCTCCAAGACACTGATGAAGCTCCACCCACAAAAGTTGCAACACTAGCTACTGAGCAATACTGCCTTTCATCTCAACTGCTGCCAAGGGTTCTAAGGACCATGGACAAGCTGGCAGCTGACTTTCTCCACGTTGCTTGGGCCAATGGTAGGTAAGTCTTCCAAGCTTCCTAATCCACATGTCTCATGCCATCAGCAGAAGGCAGACATCCTTAAAACCTCTGACTTCAACAACCGTGGAGGACCTAGGGGTAGCTGTCTATGCCACCAATAAAACTCACTGAATTTTTTTGATCTTCCCTCTTTCTCTGGAAGGGATGGGCAGAAGGGAAAACACTGTCCTTGTTGCTTCTTTTAACTCAAGAGGTTGAGAGGAAAAGATGCTTATGGAGCTGGGCAATAACTGCTCGCTCACCTTGCCTTGGTGGAAGGCCGAATAACACTGCTGTTTCTCACCATAGAAACAGCACTGGTGCAGGTCTCCAGTGAGACCACATTTTTCTGTGAAAGGGTAGCCTAGCTCAGTCCCATTTGGGTAAGTGGAGGCCCCCAGTTCTTTGCTTTGGTTTAAAAAGAACCCAAACTGGAGGAAAGGCTGTGTCACACAAACAAGTTCTCAGGTACGACTCTCACCAAGTCCAGTACATAAAGCAAGATCAGCATTAAGAGGAGAAACTAGCAAGTGTCCTGAACAATCTCAGCTCTAGAAGGTGAACCCAAGTCTGGTCGTCCAAAATTATCTTTCATTATATAAACTTTAGGGTCAGACTGGACTTCAATAGTCCATCTCTTGGAAACAAGTAAAACAAATATCAGAGGCAGCAAGGAAGGTTTCCCAGGGACACAGGCAATCACTTCACCAGAAAGTAAAAGAACAGGTGATGTGGCCCTTTGTTGTTGAAGCAAAAGCTTTGCTCCCCAATGCCTCACCACTAGCAGGATGCCAGGAATTGTCAGCATTCACCTTTCTGCCTTCAATTCAAAGGACACTCCACAGCCTCATACAGGCTCCCCTCAAGACCTGTACCAGCTCTTCATCATCCATTTGAATATCTCATCCTGCAGGTATCTCCACCTGCCCCCATGTCTATTGGAGATGCTGCTAGTGTCTTTTCCTCGGTGGGAAACTAAAATACAATTTTATCCTTATTCTGAGATTTAATGGATGAAATTTTTATATTTCTATGCAACAGACTCATTAGATTTTGCAAGGTTTACCATTATCTCCATACACACAGAGAGGATCCTGCAGGACACTCTAGAATAGCAGTTCTCAACATCTTTTATGGACCATTTTGGGTGTTCAAATGACACTCTCAATGGGGTTGCCTATGACCATTAAAAAACACTGACATTTGTGTAGCATTCACAACTTGAATATTTACGATTGTGAAGTAGTAACAAATTATGTTATGGTTTGGGATCGGCATGCCAGGAAGAAGGAAGCATTATGAAGTTTGACAAACTCTGTTGTAGAATTACATTGGAAGAGCCTCAAGAGGGCTCTGTGGATGAATTCATTCTGCCCAGCAGAGATTCCAAGGGTTGCTTCAAGTGAGGAAAAGAATTCTCAAGGCAGGGTGGGCATTATTTCCCTGGTTTGAGTGAGCATTTACACCTTCTAACATTTTAAAAAACACATTTATTTTATTATGTGCATTGATATATTGTCTCTGATTTGACTTATGAAATAAAGAAAGGTATAAAAAGAAAGACTGACTTTGGAATCAGAATCCGAATTTCTTCACATAATAAACCAAGTTCAAACAAGCACCACAACTTGTTTGTTCTGTGTAAGCATACACTACTAGACTAGTTCAGCTGTCCAGCAATTCAGGAAGTTTCATCTGAACCCCAGGCCAAGCTCCCTTTGATCTTCTTCAAAGAAAGAGAGAGAACAAGAAGCCTAATGCTAGCACCATGTGGATTTGGCTGAGGGGATGGAGTTGTGGGAAGAAGGGAAACTGTGGTCAGAACACTTTGTATGAAATCAAACCTGAAGGATGTAAAGAAAGAAGTGATAAAGCATTCCCACCATACTCCCTTCCCCCAAAACCAAAATAAAATAAAAACTGTGGGGTTGTGTCACACATCATAAATCCCAGCCCTTGGAAGGCAGAGCCAAACTGATTTCTGTGTGGTTGAAGCCATTCTGGTATCAAGAGTGAGTTCCAGGACAGTCTGCAAAGATGCATAGAATCCATTTGGCCAAACAATCAAAATAAACAATAAAATGAAATAAAATAAAAAGAAAAGACAAGGGAGGAGAAATCACTGACTGTAAGTGATTCGTTTCTTTATATCCAACCGCACTCAGCTAGCAATGGCACTGTGATGACCCAGGTGAGGATATATAGGGTATTGATTTTATGCAAAGTGGGCTCCAGCTGTATGCTTATGAAAAGCCATCATCAATACTTGGTTGACTTTCCAGTGAATACAGCAACTCTCAGTCCTCCCTGAATGGTCCAGGTTCAGCAAAGAGGAATATAATCCCACACTTCCAAAGAAAACCATGTCCTAGTTAGACTATCCATTGATTTACCCTCATGAGAGGAGAAGAGAGGCATTAATTTGTAAAAGGAAGGCAGCAGGAGCCACAAGTATGATGAGGATGTTGATGAATAACAACTCTGGTTCCCTAAAAACAAGTACAATATATACTTAAATGGTTCATTCACATTCCTCAGAGATAATACCTTGCCCACTGAGATGATGTTACTTGGATATCTATCATTCAAGAATGTTTGTCTTCCTGACAGAGAATATTCTTTCTGGAAGATAAACTCTCACAGATGTCTTCTGGCACGTGTTGGAAGGAGGTAAAGGAGCCATGGAGAGTAAGAGGGAACACGGGAGTATAATGCTAAAAATCACAAGGCCAGCACAGTTGTTTGAGAAATTCTAGCAGTGATGGGCCACTTGCCGGCTACCCTGCCTACTTTGGTTTTCATTTCTACAACTTTGCGTGAGTTAACTCAACGAGATACCGAGATGGACGCAATCATATTTTGTACTTTTCAAGGTCCTTTTTGTTCTTTGTGTTTCCTAGTGAGAACGAAAAACCAATTTTCACGTGAAAAATTGTGAGGAGGCACTCATATTGAGAAAGCACATCTTACGTGTAAAGGAAAACACCACCCAGGTTTAGATTCCTATTGTGTGTGAGGGGAAAGAAAAAGAAAATAGGGAGAGAAGAAATGGGAGTTTACAGAAAAAGGAAAAGGGACAAAAGGAGAACACACTATGGTCTGTTGGTGACATTGGCCTTCAATCCCATCAGCAGTAGGGAGGCAAACAAAAATTGATCTGTTTGGATTGCAAGCCTGCTTTATTACAGAGAGTGTTCTAGGACACTTTCCAAAGGAAAGAGGTAATGTTGTCTCAAAAATAATCATAGTAAAGATAATGATGATAATAGTAATAATGATTTAAAAGTTAAATGCTCCTATATTGATTTTATGCATGAGTATTCTGTCTGCAGGTATGCCCTTTTACCTAAAGAGGGCACTACATGCTACCAAGAATTTATAGTCTATGATCCTGGGCCCTATTCTTTAATATTTGTGTGTGTGTGTGTGTGTGTTGTGTGTGTGTGCGTGTGTGCGTGTGTGGGTGTGTGTGTGTGTGGAGTGTGTGTGTAAATTGGTAGAAGACTATGCACTTGTATGATACAGCAGAAGACAATGGAATGGGGTGTGTATGCACAATGCTTCCAAACCCTGTGTGCCTGGGGGACCGGCAATATAAGCTCCATGCCAACCGGTTCTCTGATTTTACTTATGAAATAAATAAAGGTGGACAAAGAAAGATTCACTTTGGAATCAGAATCTGTGTTTCTTCACATACTAACCCAAGTTCAAACAAGCACCACAACTTGTTTGTTCTGTGTAAGCATACACTACTAGACTAGTTCAGCTGTCCAGCAATTCAGGAAGTTTCATCTGAACGCCAGGCCAAGCTCCCTTTGATCTTCTTCATTTATTTTTGATTTTTACCTGTATGAAGGCCAGGTTAATTATTTATCTCTAGTTATTTTTGATTGTTTAGGGAGGTCTGAGGATCTGGATTTACATGAGTGCACAGACAAAAAGACAAAGTGGTACGTAATTAAAAAATTAAATGTCTAGATAGAAAGAATTGAAAGTCAAAATTACTGGTCAGTGGCCATGAAACAGCACTGAAGAAGCTGTGTGAGTTTGAGTTCAACACAGACTCAGGTCAGTAAACCTGCATAGAGAAGCCTCATCATGAAAGAGCAAAAGAAACTAAGGATAAGAGGAAGTAAAAGAAGAAGGTGATGAGAAAGACAAAACAAAAAGAAGTCAAAGTGGGAGAAGAAGGAGGAAAGGAAGAAGTTGATGTGGTAGAAGAAAGAAAGCAAGGAAGAAAGGAAGAAAGAAGAAAACGCAGTATGGAGCAGGAAATGTCCCCACATGTCTAGAATGTAACCACTCTATTGGCAGGAGGACCTATGAGTTCATGGCCAGCCTGGTCTACAGACTGAGTGCTGGGACAGTCAGAGCTACACAGTAAAATCATAGCTTGAAAAATTGAAAGCTGTCTTTTTGCACTAAATCTAACTATAAATCTGAACATTTTCATGCTCAAACTGAGTAGGCACGTTGGCAAGGAGGCAGATGAGATGCACACACACACACACACACACACACACACACACACACTAAATGATAAATCAAAAACAAACAAATGACAAGAGTTCAGTGAAAATCTAGAGAGTGACAAGGGGACTATCAGGATTTCAATGATTTTAAAATTCACAATGTATCCATGATTACAAGTACAAGAGAATTAGGGCCAAGCTTTGTTAAGCCCTACAGCAAGAAAGGTCCCCTTTGCTCTTTGACAGAGCTGGACTTTTATGCATGGCTTGCCCTGTCTCTGCTGTATAGTGAGAGCAACAACATTAGTAGAGGTAAACTAATTTGAAGTAGCTCAATGCTTTCATATCTGTTCTCAGAAAAAGACCTGCTCCATGTAGTGGAGGACAGATGAAGGGACAGAACATGTCTTAAAAAAACAAAAATAACACACTTCCAAAGCTAACCATATCCAAGTTAGACTATCCATTTGATTTATCCTCAGGAAAGCAGAGGCATTAATTTGTAAAATGAAGGCAGCAAGAGCCACATGTATGATGATGATGTTGATGAGCAACATCAACTCTGTTCCCCAAAAAACAAGTACAATATATACTAAAATGGTTCTTTCCCATTCCCCAGAGATAATATCTTACCAACTGAGATGATGTTACTTGGATATCTATCATTCAAGAATGTTTGCCTTCCTAACAGACATCACACTCCCTAGAAGATAAAGACCTACAGATATCTTGTGGCACGTGTTGGAAGGAGGTATAGGAGCCATTGATCTTAAGGGTGGACAAGGGATTTTAATGCTAATATTCACAAGGCCAGCATAGTTGTTTGACAAATTCCAGCAATGATGGAACACATGTCGTCTTTTCTACCTACTTTGGTTTTCATTTCCAGGTCTTTCGGTTAGTTAACTCAACAAGATACTAAGATGCACCCAATCATGATATACTTTTCAATACCCTTTTTGTTTTTTTTTGTTTTGTTTTGTTTTTTGTTGTTGTTTCCTAGTGAGAACTTAAACCATTTTTCACATTAAGAATTGTGAGGAGATTCTCATATTGAGAAAGCACAGTCTTACATGAAAATGAATTTACCACCCAGGTTTAGATTCCTATTGAGAGTGAGGAGAAAGAAAAAGAAAATAAGAGAGAAGAAATGTGAGTTTATATTCCAAGGAAAAGGGAAAATGTAGTATAGACTAGGCAATGGTGATATTGTCCTTCAATCCCATCAGCACTAGGGAGGCAAACAAAACTTGATCTGTTTGTATTCCAAGCCTGTTTTATTACAGAGAGTGTTTTAGGACAATCTCCAAAGGAAAGAGGAAATGTTTGTCTCAAAAATAATCAGAGTAATGATAATAATATTAATGGGCCAGCAAAAAAGCAGGCAGGATAATGGGGAAAAATATTCTACATCCAACTGAGGCAAACCAATTTTGCAGATGCTAGCTACAAAGAACAGCACTACCCCAGCAATGCCCCTGTCTCCATCTTCCCTACTCAGGCAAGCTGATCCTTCTTTGCCTATATCTGCCAATGGTAACAGCTTGTTTAACACCTGACCCTGTGCTGCTGAAAATTCACATGAGCTTCCCAGGTCGGTTATCTTAGTGCTGGAGGCTCAGGACCAGATAAACTGGAAGTCTCCTTTAGCTTCAAGGATTGATAGTAACTTCACTGGGAATGCAAGCCTGTGCCTCAGGAATGTTTAAGATATCAGCAGCCCTGCTGGACTTTGGTGATACATCCCTTTAATCCTAGCACTAGGGAGACAGAGGCAGGCAGATCTCTGCGAGTTCAAGGCAAGCCTGGTATACTTCACAAGTGCTGGGACAGGCTCCAAAGCTACACAGAGAACCCCTATCTCGAAAAGCAAAAAAAAAAAAAAAAAAAAAGGTTTCCAGCAACCTTGACCCACAGCCCTCATTTAAGTACTCTTGGCACTTTATTTGACATAGACCTACCCAACAGCCCAGTACACCAGGGACATGGGGAGCCTACGGAACCGGATGGGGGTGGGGGTGGAGGTGAATACAGGGGTCATTTGTTCCAGCACCCCAGCTGTAAATATGTGAGTTCTGGGCAAATGGGTGCTAATACCCAACAAAGATTTCCTACTTAGAAGCTTGCCCTGCTAGATCACTCACAGGCTCCATTGGAATTTCAGGCAATCCCCACTTCAAATTCAAAAGCAGGCTCTGTATGTCTTCCTTCGAAGATGGAAAATTCAGGAGTAGCTCAGGTTTTGCCTGTGGGCTAGAACAGTTCAGGAAAGAAAAAAGCTGAGCAAATCTTCCCTACCCAAGCCTACCACCAGGTGCTTATACTCAGCAATCCTAGCTCAAAAGCCCAGCATGGGGCAATGAAGCAATCTACAGGAGGAGGGGGCAGGGGAGGGCCACCCCCTACCACTCTTCCTTCTCCAAAAGATTCTTGGTTCCTTGCAGTCTAAGTCTCTTGCTTTTGGAGTTGTGACTTACCCCTCTACCCTAATTATCACATGGATAGCCAAATGAGATCAATCACTTTGCACAGACAGACAGAAGCCCTTCTTTCCTTATTCTTGGTGGAGGTGGAAGCTGTCTGGGCTTCTCACCAAGATTACCCTGGTTGGAGATGGTTCCTTCACTTGAGGAGAGAGTGCTGCCACAGTCTGGACATGTCCACGTCCTCCTCCACAATTTTGAATCTCGTATATGACACTATGTAGAGGTCTTCTCGAATTACAGATGGGAGACTCCAAGAAATGTAACAGGTGTAGGTAAAGTGAAAGCAATAGCTTTATCCCTTTGGAATGGGGGTGGACCTAAGGCTGTGAGCCTTTACTCCCTTTTCCCTCATTGGTACTGTTTAGATGCCCCCATCACATGCAAGCACACTCCGCACCACCAACACCTTCCTACTATTTCTCCTCACAACACCTTCTAGGAACAGGAAATAGTCATTTCAGAGCCTGCTTTGCAGAGGGGAATCCTGCTCTTTAAACACTGGGGTTTTACTTTCAGGTTGATGTTGAAGGAGGCTGAGGCCTGTGAGTATTAGTCTTAGAGACACCTGGGAGCAGGAGCCATAGCCATGTTCCCCACAGCTGTTTGGAATTGTGCTCTAACACACAAAGGTCATAAGATAGTCTAATTTTAACTCAAAGTACCAAGTAGCAACTACAGCAGGTCTGGTATGGCTCACAGCAACTTGTCATTGTGACAGCCTGCTTGCTCTAACCAACGTGGGAGTGTGGGCACCTCTGCCTAGCAACCTTTCCATCACTTACTCAAACTTCAAGGATGTAATCCAAGCAAAAGAGCTTTGCAATCTTTTTGTCATGAAAACAACAATACAACAACATAATATATTGAACCTCATTAGGTACCATATTTTATACACACACACACAAAAAAGGAAGGAAAGCAAGTAAAACACAGCTTCAACAACCCTGTGGTTAAGAACTCAGAGGAGGAACAGAAAGCTTTTTTTGACTTCAAGTTAGGAAAGGCAAACTTTTTTTTTTTTTTTTTAAGACAGCACAAAAGCACTGTCCGTGAAAGCAAAAGCAAAACCCAATCTTCCTTCTTCGCTGGGTTGTGGGCCAGCTCTTTGGGGGTGACATCCACTAGTCCTATAATTCATACAGATTCCAGGAAGGTGAAGGTTTGAGATGTGAAGCACTCAGCTACTCAGACACTGCTGTCCATGCAAACTGCACTCACCTCTGCACTACATCTGGAACAGGTGGTGGATGGGCCACACATTGCTCAGGTCCATGGCATAGGATATGCAGGTAAGCAAGAACTGCTGGGGTTGTCCCACTTTGGTTGCCCCTTCTCCACAACCTTAGGCTGGGCATACTTGGTTGGGCCAAGTCTTCCTGTGTGCTGGTCAGGGCATTCAGGGCTGCCCTTGGGCTGCAGCTCCTCATCTTCTGGCAGGGAGACCACATGCGCCAAGGGTGATTCCATCTTCTGAGACAACACTCAGGGTAGAATGGGCCCACTCCTGTGCTCTCTTCTGGATTCCAGTCCCTTGGGTTTCCTGTTGTTCAGCTTTCTGCACTGTCAGGCCCTGGTGTGAGTCTTCCCTGGTGGGTCGGTGCCTCCCTCGGCTTTAACCTCAGTGGTGGCCAGTTCACAGCCTCCCACTGACCTTTGGCCACATTCTTTTTTCTGTGTCATGACTCTCAAACTCCAGGATTTCTGGGCTCCTCATAGTATTAAGGATTACTGAAAAATAGCTCATGAAGATACGATTGCGTCTGCTGGAGGCTGATGGTGAACTGGAAACTGCAGAAAGTCTCTGATCTATGTGCTTTTCAATTTCTATAGCATAAACGCTTCCATGATGGCACATCCTGAGCTACCAATAAGTGCAAAGGGACACTATTATTTTGGGTTCCCTCCCACCTTGCACTTACAGTCACATAGGTAGCCTCAGGAGAACAACTGACAAGGAATCATAAATCATGAGTTTTGAGCATTGTGTCTGATTTAAAATTTACACTTCACTCAGACCTTGGTCATAACTGTATTTAAAAATTATCTCAACAAAGGGGATGAATCTCAGTTCTCTGGGGTGTCCAGATTCCCAGTGCAGGTGACTCAGTCAGGCTTAGCCCCACCTGAGAGTTCTCAGGATGCAATTCTGGCTAATGGATGACTGCCTGTGGGTAGGAACTTCACTGTGCCTATCAGAAACACAATACAGAACATGATAAAGCCGATTCGCCAGAACTCCTGAGGGAAGGAGAGAAAGCAGGAATAGCTCTACGCAGGGTTCTATAGTCTTACCCTGCAAACTAAGGTTATACAATTTTGAATCATTTGCTCATCCTGGTGAGTCCACTGTTAATGAATCATAAGAGTTTCTAGTTTCCCTGTATGAGAGAGTCCAAACTCCTTAGCACTGTTGGCAAGACCTTGAGAGTTTTTGTTTGTTTGTTTGTTTTGGGTTGTGTTGCAATTCTTGTCCTTTAAAAAAGAAAGGTTTTATTTTATTTCATATTCTACATATACATATGCATATGTACATACATACATACAAAATGTATATACATAATACATAGTTGGGACTGGGGTTGTGGATGGCTGTGAACCACCATCTGGGTGCTGGAGACTGGACCCATGGTCTCTACAAGAACAGCCAGAGCTTTTAGCTGTTGAGCCATTGCTGCAGCCTCCCCTTTTGAGATGGGGTTTAGATAGGTTGATTGTTTAGGTTGGGTCTTTAGTCTCCCTGCTTCAGCCTCTCAAGTTGGTAGGTTACAGGTGCATCCCACCCTCCTGATTCATGTTGACATCTAATTACCACTACATTATTTGAGATTTGATTTGAGGGAATTTCAGTGTGCTGATAAGAATGTAAATTCTACAGCTGTTATATGAGTAAGCTTTTAAACATTATAATTGATCTTTTATCATTCTACAGTGATCTTTCTTTCTCTTTTTACAGTAACAAAACAAAGCAAAGGTACGTCCCCATGGAGAAACTGGCATTTGACTGTATGTGGAGAGCTCCTTGGCTGACCAGTTCAGCTTAGTGTCTTCTGACTCTGCAATGTGTGAAAGGGAAATGAAATCTGTAGAAGCTATAATTTGAGACCCAACATTTTGTGGGCAAGCAATCTGAAGAGGGTATTCTGTGGAGATGTTGGGAACCCCAGTGATCACATGGCCTCTGGGATGATCATTTGACAGCTCTGAGTGTGATGGATAGGAAGGTAGGTGTAACAAATGCATTTTTAATTTAGGGGGCTCTTCGATCTAAAGTGGGTTTAGCGGGATGTAACCACAATGTGGATGGAAGAGTATCCTAACACAATCCAAGAATGTAGTCCTGTGAGAATTCTGAGTGCTGGGGCTGGAGATAAGGCTCGGTGGTTAAGAGTACTGGCTGCTCTTCCAGAGGACATGGGTTCAATTCCCAGCACCCACAAGGCAGCTCACAACCGTCTGTAATTCCAGCTCCAGGGGAATTGACACCCATGACAAAACAACAACGCACATAAAATTAAAAAAGAAAAAAATGGAAAAGAGAAGAAACATTCTAAAGAAAGAAAAAACAATTCTGAGTACCTGTGAGAAAACTTCCAAGAAAATAAAAGTCTCGTGACCTCAGTTTCTCCAAAACACCGAATTGTTCTTGGAGGATTATTCTTCTACACCCCTCCCAGGTGTATCATATAGGAGTGAGTTTTCTTCAGATTATTCATTCTAACTGGCTATTAGTACTTATTTATACACCTCTATAGAAATTCATGGGGTTTTTTCCATGTGCAGCCTGTTATTGTGATTATATTCAGTTTGAACTCATGAGAGCTTTACTCACATGATCTTTCTTAACGCTCAAAGTGGATATTGCCTGATGTTCTTAATAAAGTTGGCTGTTGTGTGAGACTTTATTCCCCCTTTTTAGGCTCCATTCTCCCAGGTTCCACTACCTTTAGATCGGTAAACTGAGGCACATCTGTATTTCATGATAGCACTACTTCACCTGTCTGATTTCCATAAGAACAACTGTTCTGTTGAGGTGACTCCCACTCATACCTAGAGATGTTCAACAGTGCATTTATATTTTTACAAGTTGTTCTGGATGTAAGTATGTCTAAACACAGTGCATACTTTCCCCTCTCCTTCAATAGGCTCTGCCCAGGCTCTCAGATTTGATTGCACATTGTATTCACCCAAGAGCACCAGACTCACTCCCCAAGATTTTCTGACAAAGGCTCCTTGAATCCAGTAGCATGGACACTGCAAATTTTCAATGCTCTGATGTGTCTAGAATGGCAGAGGTGATGGGCACACTGAAAAAGAATAGAATAATGATAACATGACAATGTTCCTCTTTTCACCTTTGAGGGTACATGATTTTTGAGACCCTGTCAGTGACTGACCCTAGGAAGGCATGACAAGTGCAGAAAGGCAGTCACTATGCCTAGGTTGAGAGTAGGGGACAGACACTTAAGTGTTCAGGAATAGACTCTGATGTATTATCACAGGGTGTACCCACTGTTCGAGCCTAAAATCCATCTGATGAGAAAACCAGGAGTAAACACTTAGGTAAATAAATGCTGCTTCTCATATATTTAAGGACAGTGATCATTTTAAAATGAAAATAAGAAGGCAGCTATGATAGTGAACAATTTGTCCTGTGAGTTATTGTCCTCTGTTAAAGACTCAACTGTTGGAAAGACATCATCACTATCTACCTTTTTGATATGTATATTATTTTAACTTATGTGTATGTGTTTTGTGTACATGTTCATGCTGGTGAAAACAAGGATAGAAAAGGATACAACAAGGATGTTTTATCATCTGGAACTTGGATTTTCAGACACTGTAGGCTTTCCAACGTGGATTCTGGGAACCTTATTTTGTTTCTCTGCAAATGTAGCAAGTGTTTAGCCAGAGAATTTTCTCTTTACTACCACCACCTGCCACATCAAAGACCTTTCCAGTGCCTACTTTTGTCATTGGGAAAAAGAGAGAAATAAAAGATCTCTCTGGTCGATGTTCCAAGTGATGTCTAAGTGTCTTCAGAGGTGTCTGCACAGATGGATCCAAAGAAGTCCTTCAATTCCATGAGCTCGGCTTGTTAGTACAGGAGGGAACTCTCAGTCTGGATAACCTTGATCCACTTTATTATGATAAAAAAAAAAGAAAGAAAACAGACAAATTGACATAATGGATGAATAACAGCCATTAATATGGGAGTGTTTTCAGTTATACACTGCTCTGTGTGACTTATGTACATTTTAGAAAGCATTACTATACAGAGGTGAATGAAGGTGGCTGTGAGTGATGTTTGTAGAAAAGTTACAGTTCCTTGTACCCTTGTGGATCATCTGACCCTGAAACCCCAGGGATGGGAATGTCTGTTCAGATTCCTTGTACAGTTTAGCGTTGCCACAGCCCACTGTGAGGAACCTTTGCATTCCCAACATAACTCTCCCTTCGTGGACACTAAATCCCGGTAGTATTTACAGTGTAGTACAGTGTAGTAATACAAAAATTACACACTCACTGTGGCTTCAATGAGAAGAATTGTAATGTGTTGCCCTAGGTGCTTCAAAACCTCTGACACTGGATGAAAAGCAATTAGTATCTTGTTTTCTTTTGAGAAAAAAAAAAAAAAAAAAACAAAACCAAAAATAACAACAAAAAACAAACAAACATAAACCGAAGTGCTTGTTTGGCTCCTCAGGGTTATGGTCAAGTTTCTAACGACAGCTTACCTTGAATTCTAGGACTTCCTAGAGTCTAGGTGACAATGATCTTCAGTACTGGCCTTAACCCTGACGACAAGAAGGCTACAAGTTGTAGTCTTCAGATGGCAAATAATGGAGGGAGTCTTCTAAGGGATGTGGTCCCCTCCCCCAAGGTAGTCTTCTTTTTCTAAGCTCCCTAATCCTCTTTACAGATTCAGGAGGTCCCAGACCCAGCACTCCAGCCAAGGTGTCGCCACCAGCAGGCAGCAACTGTGAAACAGATAGTGGCTGACTTCCATCCCTGGGAGGTCCATTCTTAGACCACTGGGGATGAACCTCCCTCTTGAGGGCAATTCCAGATGAAAATCCCCAGGGCCAGCAGGGTGATGCACATGGTAGATGAAGCCACCAGCAAACCGATGACAGCTGGTGCATGTGGGGGGTAATCCTTGGTCACCAGCTGCCCCTGGGAGAAGAGATTGAGCATCAGGGGAAGGTCCCTCCTATCAAGTCCAAGAGAACTGTTCACCCAAGCCTGGTGTACAGTGTGGCACACCAAAGGATACTGGTACTTCTAGGGAAAGGCCCACTGTGATGCTTTGGGCATCTCTTGCTCTCTCCATGCATCATGGTTAAAAACTCACAGCCCACTTCTGCTGTGCTAAATTGAGCATCTGTGAAATACTCACATGGAGCCTTCTCACAGCACAGCAATAGTCCCCTGTGTTCTGAGTGACTGTGTGGTCTCTGCCTTATTCCCCAGCCCTGCAGGAACATCGGGTACCTGAGTGCCATCCCAGGCTTGGTACTGCAGTGTCCCTGAGAGGATATAGTCACTCAGGTAGAAGACATAGAGGCTGATGATGAGTATTGGACTCACAAACGCCCACATGGCCTTCCAGTACCAGTTGAGGGAGGCGGCAAGTCATGGCCTGAAGGTCACTTTCAAATCTGTTGGGGAGCACAGAGAGAGACAGATTTATTCATGCTCTGGAGGGGAGGGACTCTAGTTTGCATACCTTCTGCCCTTGGGGAAGATGCTGTTCTGGTTTGATGTTTGAATGTGACCCCAACCCATCTGATCCTCTCTGGGGGAGCTATTGAGGTAAAGGGAAAAGGGCTGAGGGCTGCCTGAGGATGACCAATGAAGAACTGGTCATGAGACATCATCTCCCCCGGTGTTGGCCTTCAGAGGTCCCAGGTGTGGACCAGAGGTTAGTTCCCAGAGAAGGTGGGGGGAGGGGGTGCCAGCCCTCTCAGTCCACAGGGCTACGGTGAGATTCCCTCTGCCCTCCCACTCTGTCCATCAGTGATGGTTCCGAGGTATACTCTACTGCCTCCTAGAGATGGTCACTATGTGCTTGGAAGGGCCTGGCCTTGGCATGGGAGAGCAGGCAGAGTTAGAGCAGGAACAAAGCTGCTAGGCTTAAACTCAAGACCACCCTCTGCCTTCTCATCGTGGATATATTCTATCATAATGGCTGAAAGTCTGGGAATGCTAAAGATAGCCCCTGAGACTGTGAGAAGTGGACTGAAATGTGGTGTGGGGCCCTAGATAAGGATTGGTTTGGGAAGAAACTACAATTTACATAGATGCTCTCACATGCCAGGCTCTGGTCATGTACCAGAGCAGATTAAGCCTCCAAGGTAGTAGTCAGAGATCCCTTATATACGGGGGTACCAGGGCTTAGTGTTGTCAGATAACTGCACAACATGGCAGAGTCAATATTTGACTCTTTCCAGGTTTTCTTCTGACTTCCTAAGGCTTTCCATGGTGCCTCTGAATTCATAGTAGCCCTTCCCACTGCCATACCATACAATATCAGCCACTGGGAGGCTCCCTCAGGAGAGGATTAAGTGCTGGATTGGGAGCTACATGCATTTGTACTGTGGACCACAGAGACCCAATTTCAGAAAAAAAAAAAAAAAAAAACCAAGTGCTATCAGGCTTCGAGGAGCGGGGAAGAGGACACTTCCCCACATGATAGCTAGGACATGTGATCAGATGTGACATTATCTATCCTGGACATAGAGCCATCAGAGGCACAGGAGGGTTCTCATGATCCTGGCTGGGTGGCAAGATGTTGAAATTAAAAATGGGTCTCTGTGGTGCACATTACATGTGCATAAAGCACCCTAGAACAACTTACCCAAGTGGAACCGAGTATTACCCTAGCAGGAGCACAGCTACACCCCTGCAGCCTTTCTGGAGTTGTCTTAGAAGCACATGGCCCCTAATTAGACCCTTCCACTGATTGTCTTGCCTTTCGCCACTCTCCCATGCCCCGCCTCCACTGCCTGGTGTCCTGATCTGAAATGGCCTCCTTGGGCAGGTAGCTGGAGATGACCTTGCTGTCCGTCAGAGGGGGTGAGGATGGCCACTGTGTTTCCAAGCATGCTCCCAAAACCCATCATCAGCAGCATGAAGATGTAGAGAACTGACCAGAGCTGGGACACTTCCATGTTTTTAATGGCCCCAGTGTAGACGATGAAGGCCAGGCCCGTGCCCTGAACAGCCTGCTGATGATTAAAGACACCAGATATACATGTGAGTCAGAGGGGACAGAATGAAACACCATAGTTCGGATGTGGAATGTCTACCCTCCCTGTCTTGCTGCACTCTTCGAGGTGTGTAACTGTAACACCAAAAATAAAAACCCCAGAGACAGATATTGGGGTTCAAGCTTCAAGCTGAGGTCAGAGAAGCAAAGCAGCTGAGCCACTAGGTCTTACATCTACCTCAGTCCAAAGGGGGGTGATCCTGTCTCCACAAGGACTCCAGCAAACCTCAGACTGCTGCCTATCCTCGGGGTGGCTAGAGATTAAATCTCACAATGCTGCCTGAGACACTGGATTCCTGTCTTTCATATGCCTCTCTAGAGCAGGGATTAAAGGCATGAGCTCTGTTAAATCTTTCAGACTGATTCACTCTAGTGTATCCCTGGGGAGGTCTCTAACTCACAGAAATCCACCCAAAGGCATGTGGATACTGCCTGGCTAGCTAGTATGGTTTCTGTGATTAAAGGTATGTATCACCATTGCCTGACCTCTATAGCTTGTGGCTGGCTTTGCTTTCTGAATCCTCAGGCAAGCTTTGATAAGTCATAAGTAATATATCACCACATATAACTTTCAGAGCTGGGCTCTCACTGGAGAAAGTAGATCATTGGGTAAGTGTCTTGAGATTGTATAGCCCGCTGTCATTTCCTGTCTGTTCTTTGCTTCCTTGTCCATCAATAGTTAAAATCTTAGGCTCATGAGTCTATTGTCATGAATTGTACAATCCTTCTCCCACCATGTTCGATTGTGCCTTTCAATCCAGAAATAAAATAAGTGCCTCACTCATGACCATGTTAGGTATTTGGTTATAGCAACACAATTTTGTATTGACTGATACAAAAATGAAATAAGCTAAATGGTATAAGCAAAGGGGGAATAGTAGGCTTCAGGAGCAGATGAGGATAACATGACACTGAACATTTTAAGTGAATATTAGATATCACACAACAATTATTTCACTATTATTAGCAGGAGCCATCAATTCTAAACAATGTCAGTGTTAAAATACACCCTACTGGGGTACTCTGAACTCACTTTCCTGCCCATGACTACCACAGAAAGCACCACATTGTAGACAATTGGAATCAATGACTTAAAAAAATAGTGTTTTCAATGATTAACATAATTATTGGTTTAAAATGTCACTGTAATGTTAATATTGAATTAGACATGGTTGAAGAGAGAATTAGTGGGCAGGGAGTTATTTCTCAGTGTAATTCTGTTCAATAGAATGTAGTTTGACCTAAAGATGTCTTTGTACACTGTGAACCTTAAGCTAATCACATCAGCCAGCCTCTAAGAGCCAGGTAGCCAACTGCTTAAAACCAGGTTCAAAGAAAGCAAATATAAGTTTTACCCAATGAGCACTCTGTATACTTCTTTTCTATTTTCTTTTTAAAATTTTATTTTATATGAATTGGTGTTTTGCTCGCATGCATGTGGTGTTTGTGTGTGTGTGTGTGTGTGAGAGAGAGAGCGAGCAAGCGAGAGAGAGAGAGAGAGAGAGAGAGAGAGAGAGAGAGATCCTTTAGAGCTTGAGTTACAGGGTGCTGAGAATTGAACCCATGTCCTCTGGAAAAGCGGATAGTTTCCTGAACCACTGAGCCATCTCCCAGCCCCCTCATTTCCACTTTCTATATTTAATTTTCTTTTCTTTTGATATCCTGCACATGTGAGGGTAGAACATTCTGAATTTTCATTTTTCCCAGTATGTTTTCTAACTACAGAATCAAGCCAATTAAAATCTATGAAAGTGATTCTGTCTTACTTTTCTGTTGTGACAAAATGCCATGACCAAGGCCACAGAAAATAAAGTGTTTAATTTGGGGTGCATGGTTACAGAGGGTTAGAGTCCATGGCCATCATGGTGAGGACATGGCAGCTGGCAGGCAGGCATGGTGTTGGCCCATGAGCGCTTATATCCCTTTCTGCAAACAGGAACCAGAGGGAGCTATTTGGGAATGGCCTGGGCTTCTGAAACCTCAGGCCCACTGCCAGCATCAGAACTCCTCCAATGAGGCCACACTTCTTAATCCTTCCCAAAGAACTGTACCAAATGGGGGGGCAAGTATTCAAACATATGCACATATGGGGGGCATTCTCATTCAAACTACCACACCCCACACCTTGTCTGCCATAGGCTTGTGGCCATATCATAATGCAAAATGACTTTCGTCCAACTCTAACAGTCCCCACAGTATTTCATGATGTGAACACTATTTTAAGTTTCTTCTGAGACCCAAGGCAACTTTTTAATTATAACTCCTTGTAAAATCAAAAAGTAAATTATAAACTTCAATGTAAAACAGCATAGAATATACATTACCATTTCAAAAGGAGGAATGGTAATATAGTTAGAAAATACTGGAGCAAGGCATGACAGAAATCCAGCGGGGCAATCTTCAAATCCTGTATCTCTAATCTATTTCTAATAGGCAAATGGAAATTCAGGAGGGCAAACTCCAAATCCTATAGCTCTAATCTGCTGCCAATGGGCTTAGATGGCTCTTCCCTTCAAGTTCCGCTGGCTACAACATGTGTCTTTCTCTCTTGATTTGGTCCCAAGCTTCTTGGTAAGTCTATGATTTTGACATTTCCAAGATCTTGAGGTCTCCAATGCAATCCAGGCTTCATTTTCATAAATTCACATATAGCTTCTCTAGTTTCCTTGAAGGGATTCCCATGCCAAACACCTCGCTTCAGAGGATTTTCTTAAGTGCGGAGGAAGATTCCACAACTCCTTTACTCCAGTATCATTCAGGGATCTAAAGCCAGAATGACCTGGCCAATGAAGCCAAGTTCAGCCATTTTGGTTGGAGCCTGTTCCCCTTCTTGAATTATATTTGCATAACATTTTCCCCCATTGCAGCTTTATAGAAATACAAAAGGCATTTCCTTTATGCAAGTTTTCGGGTTAGCTGGGTGGGGTCTTCACCCAAAGACAACACTCCCTTTATTCCATTTCACACTAGGCCTCTCCTTATCTCTTTCAGTACAGACATCAAATTTCTTGGTGCTTTTTCCCCTCCTCAAACTATACATTTTGTGTTTCTTTTTGCCCTGCTTATTATTTTTTATGGTAGCTCTGCATGAATGTGATTACTAATAACCATGCAACAGAGTTAATATTAGGCTGTTTTGAAATATCCTCTGCCTATAAAATTAGTCCAACTATTTCAATTTGCCCTCAGGCAGAAAGCATCCTCATTTTTTCCCCAAGCACCACAAGAATGGTTTCTAACACTGTCACTAATTTTGTTGCCCTCTGAAGTTTCTTGAGCTAAGCATCCATAACCCTCAATGATCTTAGCACTGTTGTCTCAAGCTCTTACTAGGATGTCCATTCAGCCCTGCTTATAGCAGTCAACCAGCTTTCCCTAATCCAATTTCCCCAGGTTTTCCATATTCCTTCCAAAAGCAGCATGGCTAGCTTCCTGTCACAGCAATGCCCCACCCCTTAGTACCAACATTTGTCTTCCTCTTATTAAAAAGAAAGTGTTTAATTTGGGGCTGCAGAAGGGTTGGAATCCATGATCATCATGAGGAAAGCATAGCAGCAGGCAGCAGGCAGGCAGGCAGGCAGGCATGCAGGCAGCAGGTAGGCAGGCAGGCAGCAGGCAGGCAGGAAGGCAGGCAGAAAGACACACCTCTTCCAACAAGGCCACACCTCTTAATCCTTCCTAAACCGTTCTACCAGCTAGGGAACAAGTATTTAAACATGTGAGTTTATGGGGACATTCTCATTAAACTACCTCAGATTCCCTTTTAACAACATAGAAGATAACCCAAAGAAATGATGACATGGATAGTGTAATATGCAATCAAAAAGTTATAAGACCTGTGGAATAGGAGGGAAAAGATTAACATAAATCTAAATGAAGATTTTCAAGGAGAAAAGAGCATTCATTGTCTGCTCTGCCAAATGACCTGGGTTCAATTCCCAGTACCCACAGTGGCTTACAGAGTGGCTAACTCTGATTCCAGAGATCTGACAGCATTTTCCGACTTCTATGGGCACTGGGAATGCACATGGTTCATGTAGACAAAATACACATAAAACAATGTTTAAAAAGACTGTTATACATTGACAGGCAGTGATAGAATACGCCTTTAATACCAGCAATCAGGAAGCAGAGGCAGGCAGATCTCTGTTTGAGGCCAGCCTGGTCTACAGAGGAAGTTCCAGGAGAGTCTAGGCTACACAGAAAAAGCCTGCCTCAAAAAGAAGCAAGCAAGTAAACAAGCATACAAATAAAAAATAAGAAATACAGAATGAAAGAAAGAAAACAAATGGGGCCAAAAACATATGTTTATATGGAAGCAAAAATCTAACAAAATTTACAATCCTTAGAACTTGCCCTTTCCAGGCATGATGGCTCAAACCTTTAATCCCAGAACTCAGGAGGCAGAGACTGTCAGATCTATGTGAGTTCAAGGCTAGCCTGGTCTACAAAACAAGTTTTAGGACAGCCAGGGGTGTTACACAGAGAAACTCTGTCTTGAGCAGACATCCTTCTCCACCCCCCAGATAAACAAACTTGCCTTATAGAACAATATTTTAAAAGAAGATTTATTTAGTTATATGTATATGTACATGTATATGTATATGTACATGTTTTTGTACCATGTCTGTGCAGGTGCCCACAAGGCCAGAAGGAAACATCAGATTCTCTGGAGTTGACTTTGAAGTACTTGATGTGAGTGTTGGGAACTAAACTCCGGTCTTCTGGAAGAACACCAAGCTTTTCTAACTGCTGAACCATCTCTTTAGCCCCACAGGAAGGTATTTTAAAGCTAGTTCCTCTCTCCCAAAGATAGCTGGAATGCAAGAAAGAGTATTTACAAATAAAATTGTGTGTGTGTGTGTGTGTGTGTGTGTGTGTGTGTGTGTGTGTGTGTCCATCCCTGGAGCCAGAGACTGATCTCAGTGCCTTGTGCATCCTAAGTTTGCGGTATTTAGAAAGTTATAGGCTCAAAGGGCCTGAACTGCATGACGATAATGTTTAAAATGGAAGAGGGGAACCAGGTCTGGCACACACCTGGAAGGAGATATGAAAGTCCAAATTTCAAACAGTAGAGAATATATACTAGAAAGGAAAGGAAATAAAGAGAGAGAGAGAGAGAGAGAGAGAGAGAGAGAGAGAGAGAATGGCAGGAGCAGGGGAAAGAAATAATTCTAAAACTATAAAATAAAATAAAATCAGTAATTATAACATCTTGGACATAAAGCCAATCTCAAAAAAAAAAAAAAAAAAAAAGCGAGGGAAAAACTAAGTGTCAGAACCAAAGGAAGGGAACTGAATGGATGCCAAAGTTTAGAACAGGAGCCATAGATGCACAAGTGGGATCTAGATCTCGAATCCTGGGTGTCAGCGTCTGCGTGTCTGTGTTGTGCAGGAATGGAGGGTCAGGCTATAGATACTATAGGCAGGGCTCAGAGCTTTACAATGGTGCTGGTTAGTTTTATGTCAACTTAACACAAACTAGAGTTATCTGAAAGGAGGGGACCACAACTGAGAAGATGCTTCCATAAGTTGCAGGGCATTTTCTTAATTAGTGATGGGGGGGGGGAGCAGCCCATTGTGGCTGGTGCCATCCTTGGCCTGGTGGTACTGAGTTCTTAAAGAACGTAAGCTGATCTGCCATGAGCAAGCCAGTAAGCAGCAACCCTCTGTGGCCTCTACATCAGTTCTTATCTATAGGAATCTACCTTGAGTTCCTGATGGAGGTGTAAGCCAAATAAACCCTTTCCTCCCCAACTTGCTTTGGGTCATGGCCTTTCCTCCTAGCAATTTATTACTCTAACTAGAACAACAAGCAAAAGGAGGAAAGTGATGTATCTCTCCGTGGACAATGGTAAACCCCAGAAAACAAAACAAAACAAAACAAACAAACAAACAAACAAAAAAACCAACCAACTACTCCCTAACCTAACCAATAAGCAAAGGCCATGGAAACTTTATCCTGGCCTTGAAAGTATTCTCTAAAAGCAGTCTGAAAAAGCCTTTATAGTAAATCAAAGAACTAGTCAGAGTGTTCACCTAACACTTGGAATTTCACTGTGTTCAAAGTACAGGAAAACAATTGTGCCTGAGACTCCAATAAAATCAGTAATAATAGTGAAACCACAATAAAAAAGGGTTGAGAATACAGACACTGAAAGAAATGTGCTAAATCATATCCGCAGGTTATAGGATAGTTTATAGAGTAAACAGAAGCAATCTGTAGTTGTGAGAATTCATTAGGAAATGCATCAAGATTTCAAGGTACAAGACTAACATAAAAAAATGTTTGTTTCTTCTGCCACCAACATAAACAACCGTAGAAATAAGGAGAAAGACACTATTTACAATAGCAATGTAACAGAAGATATGCAAAGACATTCACAAAGGAAATTATCTGACAGAGTTAGGTGAATGAGAGAAAGCATGTTCCTAAATCAAAACCCAATTCCCTGGAACAAAGACGGAGGGAGAGATAACACTCTTCCATATCCCTACAGAGTTTAACTAAAAGGTGAGCCACAAGAGAAGGCCACAGTCAACAACAGAGAGTAAGAAAACATAAAAACCAAAAAATACTTAATGTTAGATTTACAAGGCCATCCAGGGCTACATGAGAAGTGAATCAGTCTAAAAGAGAAACAGAGCTCACAGCTTTAAGCCCCAGCACTAATATAAGATAGGAGCAGGGCATTAAGGATTTAGTCTTGGCAATTTGTCTCAGCTTGCTATGGATAATATCTCTCCAGCCCTGGTACAGGACCGAGCTCTCTGGTAGCCTAGATGCTTTGCTTCTCTGATCTTCATTGCTTTATTAGTTCATAAACAATGTATCAACCACAATCATCGTACTTGAGCAGCTTTTTATGACTATTCTTTTGCACTTTTATAGTAATTCCTCTATTCTTACACCTCAAACATGTATTTTCCCTCTAAATTATACCAGAAAGAAGGGGTAAAGAGGGAGGATAGAGAGAGGGTGAATAAGAATAAGGAGCAATGATACTTATGTATTAAAATGCCATAATTAAATTTGGTTTTTATGTATTTACTATTTTAAAATTGTCATTACTTAGTAAAACTGCTAACAAAACAATATTATTTATTTAAGTCTCCCCCTTACTCTGTGAATGTGTGTGGAGTTCCTAAATATTTTCTTCATGATATTGACTATTTCTTTTATTGCACAGAAAGTTCTTTCTTTGATGTAATCCTACTGGTTTTACTTTGTTGCAAGTTTTTGGTCTTATCCCAAACCATTGGTACACAAAAATCTAAGTCTTCAAGTGTTTCGCCTTAGACTTTTCATACTTTGGACTTTTGTACAGCATGTGAGATGTGGATCTAGCATCAGCAATTGATTTGATGGCTTTCCAATGTATTCTCGTGGTGTCTTTGACAGAAATATGTGGTTTTCAGGTACTCTACTATGTTCTACTTGTCTCCTTGTCTTTTCTCAAGCCAATACCAGACACATTGTAGACAGACTTAAAATCAGGTATTAATATGACTTCAGTTTCGTTCTTTTATTCAATAGTGTCATGTAGATTTTAAGATTTTTTTTCTGATTCTATGAATATTATTATTGGTAAGGATTGAACTGGATCTGTAAACTGTCTTGGGTAGTATGTACACTTTATAATAATAATAATAATAATAATAATAATAATAATGCCAGCTCTGTGATGGTTTGAATGAGAATAGCCCCCACAGGCTCATATATTTGAGCCCTTGGTTCACAGTGGGTAGAACTATTTTAGAAGGTTAGTAGAAGTGGCCTTCTTGAAGGGAGTGCGTATGCCACTGAGGGAGCCAAGGTTGAACCCAATCTCTCTCTTTCTTCTCCCATCTCCTACCTCCTCCTCCTTCTCCATTCACCCTTCCCCCTCCCTCTGCCTCTTGCCTGTGGATTAGATATAAGCAGGCATTCTTCCTGCCTACCTGCTGCCACACTTCCTACCACAATCATAGACTCAAAGAAACTGTAAGCAAAGTCTCAATTAAATTCTTCTTTTTGATAAGCATAGCCCAGAGTACATAGTACATAGTACAAAGTACAGAGTACATAGAACATAGTGTCTCTTCACAGGAACAGAAAATTAACTAGGACATCTTCTGCTCCATAGAGTATCTTTCCTTTCCTGGAGTCATCTTGACATCTTTCATTAATATTTTCACAGTTTTATTGCCAATTACCTCTCATTCCTTAATTCTTTTTATTCAGAGCTCAAGCAACTGGAGAGCAAAGAGTCCACCTTAAAAAATGGGCAAAGAAATGGGCTACATAGACATTTATTTAAAAAGACATGAGGGGACTTTAGGGTTGGCTCAGTGGTTAAGAGCGCCTGCTGTTCCTGCAGAGGACCTGGGTTCAGTTTCCAGCACCCACCTGGCAGCTCATAACCACTGTCATAGCCCTCTTCTTATCCCTGCGAGTGTCAGACATACATGTAGCATACACATACACATGCAAGCAAAATACTCATATGTGTCAAATAAAATAAATACATCTAAAAAGTTAAGACACAAATAGCCAGCAAATATATGAACAAAAATTCAGCATCATTAATCTTCAAGGGAATACAAATAAAAACCACAGTTAGATATTATTGCAAAGGGATCTTAAAAAAGCCATGTGTCAAGGATATAGCAGCACTCTCAATTTTACTGTGATATTCCTTTAAAAAAATCTAGGATATAAAACCATCCATGGAAGGTGAACATATAGAAATCACATGGTATGTATCCACAAAGGAATACTACTTAGCCATAAAAGAATGAAATCTTGTCACATGTAAAGGTATAGACAAGTTCAGGCATCATGGTAAATAAAACAAATCATAGACAAATAATGCATTTTTTGCACTCATTTGTAGAAAGTGGTAAATGAACCTCCAAGAAGATGGGAAAGGCAGCAAGGAAAGACAGAGGTTAGACAAGAGTAGCTTAAAATACAGAATTAGAAGCAGAAATCATTGCTTCTTTGCCCAGCACTATAGGTAACTCTAATCTACAAGAATCCATGATACATAAAAATAACTAGAAGAGTAAAAAATGTATATATAATTCATGTATGAGAGAAGGAAATGTTAGTGGCATTGGTCTAGCAGCTATGTGTTTCATACTTGTATCAAAAAGCATCAGGCCCTTCATAAGCATGCACGGATATTATGTTCAATAAATAAATTTAAAAATAATGTGTCATGGGCACAAAACTATAAGGGATTTTGCCTAGATTCATAGACAAAAACAAAACGAAACAAAACTTTTCACAAGGTTGGTTTTGTTTTATCAATCTTCTTTAGGTTGGATCCACCTCTGAGAAACCCAGCTAGTAACCCATATCTTGATATGCTTGAATTAATCTCAGACTTCCATTTTCGTCCTTGGCATGGCACCATACTTCAGAACTTCTAAAGACTGTCGAAGGACACTGAGAAAGTGGGATATATGTTTACCATGGCTGCTTACACATTTAGGGGTTAGTGAATTTACCCAAATATCTAATATGTCAAACCAGGTGAGATGCAAATGGATAGAGTCTTTTTGCCAGTGATGTGAAAGAAATTCAGGGGCATGGTGGAGGTCTGATCCCGGTCCATAACACTGGGCACTTAGACATTTGGGGAAAGCTCTGGACTTCCCCCCCTACCCCGCCAGTGGTCCGTGTTTCTTATGGGCTTTCTAGAGTCCTCACAAAGTGGCTTCCTTCTTTTTTTTGTGGGAAGGATGGCTGGACATGTGATCTAGCTTTAGCTAACCTATCCAGAGAAATAACACTGACCACTTAAGTAAAACTTCAGAGGAGAATAATGTCCAGACTCTACTTATTTTCACAACTATAAGAGGCCTGGAGAGGAAAGGACTGCTTTAATATTCAAGGTACAGACATAAGCCCCTTGGATCTTTTGGATCATGCTTGGTCTAGGTTGGGACAGAAGATGCTGCAAGGTCTGAGCTCAGCTGAGAAAGAACACCCTGATTCTTATGCTCAGCTGTGAGGGGCAAAAAATGCTGTGGGGCTAAGATGACTATGTGGGGCTGGCCACTATGGGGACTTAGAAAACAATGTGAAATGTCACGCCAGGCACAACATTGGTGTTGTCATGCAATATCTCAATGACATAGGTTGTTCTAGGCTGATGCCTCATGAAAGAACAAAAGCAAACAAACATGTCAGTACTGGAGAAGGCAGGCAGGTGATCAGAAGAGTGAGATCTAGGGGTCTCATGGGATTCTCAGAAAGACAAATTGCGTAAATGACTAAGTCACAAGAGATGTGAAGAGAACATTCATGCTGCATTTCACCAATAAGATGGGAAGAGCTTGGAGTAAATCTGGTCTATGTCCTGAGTGTGCAGTCCCCTGGCTGTGATTTTGTGAAGAATACTTTGCCTATCTAAGCCTTTTGGGAGTGACCTCATGTGTCTACCTCACGAGGGAGCTGTTACAAGAGATAAGAACCGTGATCAACTATGGGTTTGCTTTGCTGAATAGCTGAGTATGGAGCATTCACCCCAACCTGAAACAGGTATGGGTGAGGTAAATAGCAAATATAGCCCCCTAGGATGAATGGAAACCTGGGCATTTCAACAGAAAAAAAAGAGCAACGAGCTTAGGCAAATAAAAAGGCCTTTGCTGGGTATTTTGGCATATCTGTGGCCTAAAATCCCAACACTCAGAAGGCTGAGTCAGGAGGATCACTGAGTTTGAGGCCCAGCGGGCCGTTCTGCCAGTTTTATGCCAGCCTGAAGTACATAAGGAGACCTTTAAAATAAAAGCCAAAACAAGAGCTAAAACCCATACCACACAACAGAACAAAACAAAACAAAACAAAACAAAACAAAACAAAACAAAAAACCAAGGAGAACCCAACAGTTCTGGGTAGTATTGATTTTCTGAAAAGCACTTTGAAATGGGACCCCAAATCCAACTACACAATAAAGTCCCCAGAGGCGCTAGTCTGATGTTGGTTCCCTCCCAGGAAGTAATAGCTCTGGCATTTGGGGTGCAAGGACTGAATACCAGGGTGTTTGAATATCTCCATGAAATGACCTGGTACAGGTGAGAGTGTGAGAACTGGCGGGGCCTGTCATTTCAGATTCAGTGCTACAACTTTAATCACTTCTGACACCCTCCACTGTCAGCTAGTACGACATGCCAATAACACCATCCATGCCTTCTGACCCATGAGCCTCTACTCTGGACAGCAAGAGACAGCTCTAGCATGGACCAGATTCAGTCCCATCACACTCCCTAGCACAACTTGCTGGTTGACTCAGTGCCTCAGGATGCACAGGGCCACCATCAGCCAGGCCAGGATGGGGCACAGTGCGGCTCCCACTGCACTCCTCCATTCTCCCTGGATGGATGGTGAGATGTTGAGTGTTTTCCTGCACCAGAAGTACTGCGGTGGGAGAGAGCCTTTTCATACTCCTCATCGTAGCCTGTGCGGTTACCCCATTCAGTGGGCAGACAGACCACAGCAGGGGATCCTTTGGGATGAAGTGAGAATCAACAGAGAGTCAAGGGAAAGGCCAAGGGCTTGGTGGGGATGATGAAGCCATCTTTGACAGGGAGGCTTCACCTTGTCCGACAATAGGGCTAGCCAGGCTTGCGCGAAACAACAGAGTCAGTGGATCAGAGGCTTCCTGGCCTAGTCTTTTCCAGATCCTTGTAGCTACCCTGTTCAAAACCAGTTGTAGGGCTGGAGAGTGGCTCACTAGTTCAAGGGTACTGGCTGTTTCCCCCAGGTTAGGGTCCCAGTCAACTACTAGGATGGCTCCCCTTCTGTAACTCTAGTCCCAGGGGCATTTGACACGACTCTCCTGGCCTCTGCTTGTCACCAGGCATGCATGTTGTACATGGACATTCAGGTGAAACACCCATATACATAAAATAAATAAGATAAACTTTAAAAATAATTTAAAAACAAAGACAGTGAGACGTACTTGAGTTAGAATCTTGAGCGAGGGTGAGCCCCATTTGGATGGACAGGCCACAGGAGGGAGACACTGTGGTATCTGATGGAACCAGCAGCAGGTCCCAGCTAAGAAACAGAAGCCCTCTAAGCTCAGTTGCCTAGCTGGCATTCTCTGGGCCCTCTGCAGGGGAGCCACTCTAACTCACACTGTTTCACATATTTGACTGCAAATCTGAGGATACCCTCTGGGGTCCTTTGCTTGGGATGAGCTTGACTTCAGGTTTTTTTTGTTTGTTAGTTTGTTTTTGTTTTTATTTTTGTTTTTAATATTCCTGCCAATGAACATGCTACATGAAGAAGCTCTAGGGCATGGAACAACTGAGAGATTTTCAGTTTTCTTCTCCCTTCATCTGCATCAGAGGGTAAAGATAGGGTCCTTACATTTAGCAGCTAAGGTACCCTCTAGAAGGGCGACACCCTCCCATAAGTAGAGTCCTGTAGAGTCACTGAGCTCGTGGGATTGAACAAAAGCTCTTATGTCGTGTATATGACCATGCCAGTGTAGATTTATGTGTTCGGGGAACTGCATGGCCCATAGACATCCAAGTGAAGGTCTGCTGTGTCGTTATCCTATGACCTTGGGAGAGGATTTACTGCAGAGGTAAGGGGGGGATTTTTGTGAAGTATGGAATGCATGGATATTAGAGTGGTAATTCCTGGGTCCTTCTCTTCTTTTTCCATCTGGAAAGAGGGCTGATATGGAGGCAGTGGGATTAGAGTCTCTGAGGTAAAAAGATGAAGATGGGGGTGGGGTGGGATAGAATATGACTGGTGAAGAGGGACATTCAGCGCTTAGTGTGGAATTGTGGCAATTATTTATTTTCCCCAAAGCCTAGAGCCACTTCCGATATCAGTACCAAATTTAGATAATGCACTGTTTAAAATGCTTGTCATTGAAAATATTCCTGTGGATATTCCAATTAGTGCTTTAGGACCTGCTCCCTCAGAAATGAGTGTGCACATATGTGTGTAACATGCAAGCACATACGCATGTGCACGCACACACACACAGTGCATAGTTTGGCTTACATTGTGACAAGTAGTGGGATCCAGGTTCTGTCATCCCTGCTTGGCATGTGGCTCCCATCAAGCTCCCCCATCACAGAGGGGTTCCCAAGGCTGGCGTTCTCATCCTCTAACAGCTCCCCACTTGGTGAGTGGCCCTGCATTTTTCTACCCTTTTTGCTTTTGCTCTGACCAGAGGTTGGCTTACCTGGAAGGAATGGAAGACATACCAGAAGCCCCAGGCATTGATGACGTTGTGGTACATTGAGAGGAAGGAGGAATTTTCCACACTAGCAATACCTGTGAGCAAAGCAGAGGGCCATGCTGAAGATCAGATGTGTGTAATTTAACCAGTGGGCTTGAATGACACAACTATGGTGACATCCCTAAACAAGAACACTCTTCCTTTAGGCTTTCATTAGACCTGATACCACACCTATGACATCTTCTTGAGAATTACTACCCCTCAACTCTGATCATCTGAGATGGTAGATCAGTATTGGTTTTTGACATCTAAGTGTCAGGGCCTAGGCTCAGTATTTTGTGTGCAGTTAGTTCACACAAAAGCATTATCCTCCTTCCAAAGAGCAAACTAAAGCTCAGAGCTTTCCCAAAACTACCAAGCTGAGCCTATGGAGAAGGGCCAACGGCATGCCTGTATGTGGTCTTGCTCCATTTGGAGTTGGGTTCCTCGACAGCCCCATCATGTGGCAGGAGTGTGACAGACAGACAACACTTACCCCCAGCCTGGTCTGATCTATGAGGTCCCACAGAGGTATCACTGTGAGAAGTGAGAGTTTGCCATTAGGTTGCTCTAAAGTGGGTTTACTTGGAGTGTTGTCAACCTTTGTCATCCCACACATAACCAGAAGAGTTGTAAGTTGTTGACTTTGCATGTGGCAGACTATACAGGTATCAATAGCATTACAGAGCAACTCCTCCCACTCCACTGGGAACTCAGGCCAGTAAGTGCATGTCAGTGCTCAAGGGGCCGGGCAGCCTCCCCTGTTTTCCAGCCTACAGCATACATTGCTGCCTCAGCACACTCTGATGGCCTTCATAGCTCTTCATCATGAGGAGGCAGTTTGAAGATGATGAGTTCTAATCTCCCGGACATATTACTGCCAAAGATGCAGGAGGTCACATCAGGTGGACCCTTCCTCATTCCTAAACAATGGCTCAGGCTTCCTGTCTGCTTCCCTTTCTTGGACATGAAAAGTACACAGGGCATGTATGAACTCTGATGGCTCTAGATCCTGGTCTTACACAAACTAGGAGAATCACATCCTGGAGGTGCTAGGGGACAGTGACGAAGGTCACTCTGGAAGGGTGCAGTAGGCCACACCTGGGTATGTTCCCATAGATGCTTGGCTTATTTATCAAGGTATCACTATGATGCCCCAACGCCCCTAAGTGGTGTGGTGAGAGATGAAATGACCTCACGCTCGTGCATGCCATGTTCAGCACCAGGCACACATTAAGCAGGGGGTGACATTTGTGTACATCCCCAAGAGGATAGGTAGCTGGGACGGAATGAATGCTATGTCCAGCCAGTCAGAGAATATCAGAGCTGAGGTCCAGAGTGGAGAGTGCCCTAGGTGGAAGTTTCATTGGGGGTGGGATGGGGTACCATGTGAGCGCAGAATCCAGGGCCCTCTCTGCCAAGGCTCCATGGTAGCCCTCTTTGGGAGTTGGTTCATCCAGTCACAGGTCCAGCCCATACATACCAGTGATGCTCAGAAACCCACAAAATCTCTGTCAGGGGATCTGAGAAGGGTCCCACATACCGAGCACCACTGAGGTAGGGGCACCTCCAGGCACCGAGTGCTGCCTTGCATGCGCTGCCCCACAGCCAGCTCCAGGTGCAAGAGCGGCATCCCCCTCTACAATGAGCATGACAAGGGGACCAGGAAACTTCCCTGTGGGAGGCCAGACCTCAGCATCAGGTCAGTGAGGAGATATGAGATTCACGTCTCTGCAGCTGTGCTTCTGTCACCCTCCTTTCCCCAACCAGCCTCCTCTGGCCACCCTCTACCCCCTACTTCCTCCTTTCACACACCCATCCTTCTACAATTCCTCTCACTATATATCAGCCCACCTATCTCTCTGACCACTTTTGATTCATTTATTCATCCATCTATCCATCCTTCTTTTCTCCCTTCTGTCCCTCTGTCTGTCTATTGGAATACTAGACCAAGCAGTCAGAGGTTATAAAATAATCTCTTTCTCTAATGTCTCTGTCTCTGTCACTGTCTCTGTCTCTCTGTCTTTGTCTCTGTATCTCTCAACACTCTTTTACACAAAATGTCAAACAGTAACCAAAGTAGGCCTAGTGAGTCCCATGGTCGCTTGTCTCTGTGACAGGGCCTACTTACTTGACTACTGTTTGAGGTCAGGTGGAAACTCAAGGCCTGGTCTCCGGGGGAATGGGAACATTTTTAGCACTGCCCAGAGAACACTTGCATATCACTGTCCAACGCACAGTTACATAGTTCAGGAGGATAACGTACAGCACAGTCATAATGATAAATTAAGCTCACAGAAAAAAGCATCAAGGGGTGGACATCATAAGAACAGAGAGAAGGCATGGCCATAGAGCTTTAGCCTTTACTCTATCAGAACTAGGGGCATAGAACACCACAGAAACAACAGTTGTGAAGTGTGTGCAATAAAAATTTGGAAGACAATTTCTGATAGTGTAAGAATATGGAACATCACATATACTTATACGTTACTTGAAGTGCCCAGGGTACCTAGAATTAATAAAATCAGTCAAGAACATTCTCCATCATAGAGATTAAATATCTGAAAGCAATGAAAAAATCTACAGATTTTGAGCAAATAAATGACTACCCATTGAGAGGAAGGGTCTCAGATGTCGGGTCTTTATTTTCTGTTCTTCAACTACTTGTTGATGAGCTGCAGCATGGGATCAGAAGAAAGAAAACAAGTATGAAATTGTGTTATAAAATAAGTATCAATAGTAAATCAATAAGCAAAACAATGAAGGGCAAAAATAATGCTGTTGCTTTTCACTGGACAAATAATGTAAAAGAGAAAAGGAGACTCATGACTAGGGAGACATGATACCAATGGTAAAATAATCACATATAGAGTCCCAGATTATATCTTAAAGTGTCATGTAGAATAGGGTAAGGAAAGGAGAAGAAGGAAAAGCATGCTAAGATTTGTAGGTATTCCTCAAGTTTCATGTGTTGGAATATGAATTAAGGTGGGACCTGTGAAAGATGATGGGGTCATGATGGCTCTGGATCAATGAATTCATGGAACATATAGATGGGTAGTTTTGGATTAAAATGTTTTCTAGACAGAGCTCCTATGTTTCCATTGTTGTGTTACAACACGGATTAAGCAGAGCAGATATCTAGGACTCTGATGTGCAAACTTCATTGTTAAGGTGAAAGTTTCAGAATCACCATGAGGACATACCTCTGGATCTGTCAGTGGCGATGTTTCCAAGAATATTTAAATGAAAAGGGGAGGACTTACCTAATATGGTAACATTCAAAGGATAGGGTTTCTGGACTGAACTAACAGAGCGAAGGGGTTGGGAGACTTTCAGTTTGTAAAAGGCTTGCCCTATACATGTAAAGACCCAAACACCCACAGAAAAAAACTGATTATGCTTTCCATCCCAGCACTAGGGAGTCCAGAGACGGTAAGTCCTTGGGGCTTGCTGGCCAGTCAGTCTGGCAGAATTGGTGAGTTCAGTCTCAAAAAGGCTAGAGATAAGACTCAGTGGTTAAAGAGTACTTAAAGGTCTTACAAACAATTGGGTTTCGCTCCCAGCACGTGCATGGCAGCTAACAACTATCAGTAACTCCTGATCCAGGAGGTCCAACACCCTCTATGGCCTTCATAGGCACCAGGCAGTACATACAGATATACATGTGGACAAAACTCTCCTTGACATAAAATAAAATTAAATGTTTTTTATTTTTTATAATAAGGTAAGCGCTAGTCGAGTAAGACACAATGTTGACTTCTTGGCCTCAACATACATGTGTATAAATAAATTGTGAACATGCAACTGTGTGTGTGTGTGTGGGTGTGTGCAAACAGATATGAGAGTTTTGGTGGTAGTAGGGAAAACAGCAGCATTGTGCCATTACTTCTTTGCCAGGAAGCATTTGTACCCTAAAACTGTGAGCCAAAATCTTCTTTCCTTAAGTTGCCCTTGTCAAGTATTAGTCGTAGCAATGGGAAAGTAGCCTATACAG